>NW_025767382.1:420000-601996 GCF_003918875.1 Haliotis rubra | reverse complement strand
TATGATCGCGACCTTCACTATGGCTTGGCTGACGGCATATGAGAACCTATGCGGGGAAGCGTAATGCATCATAATATATTAATATATTCCAATAAGAAAAGTAAGATACTTTAGGGATGACAACTTTTATTTTATTATGATCGGACGTTTCACTTGCTTGGCCAATGACATGAGAACCTATACCGAAACGTCGCATCATAATATATTAATATATTCCAATAAGAAAAGTAAGATACTTTAGGGACGACAATTTCTTTATTTTATTATGATCACGACGTTTCCACTTGTTTAGCGGTGACATGAGAACCTATACGGAAGCGTCGCATCATAATATATTAATATATTCCAATAAGAAAAGTAAGATACTTTAGGGATGACAACTTTTCTATTTTATTATGATCATGACGTTTCACTTAACAACGACGGCATAAGAACTATACTGAATGTCGCATCATAATATATTAATATATTCCAATAAGAAAAAGTAAGATACTTTAGGGATGGCAAATTCTTTATTTTATTATGATCGACGTTTCACTTCCTTGGCAACGGCGTAAAGAGAACCTATACCGAAAGCATTCGCATCATAATATATTAATATATTCAATAAGAAAAGTAAGATACTTTAGGGATGACAACTTTTATTTTATTATGATCGCGGCGTTTCACTTGCTTGACGACGGCATGAGAACCTATACCCGAAACGTCGCATTATAATATATTAATATATTCCAATAAGAAAAGTAAGATGCTTTAGGGATGAGCAACTTCTTTATTTTATTATGATCGCGGCGTTCACTTGTATTAGCGACATGAGAACCTATCTGCGAAGCGTCGCATCATAATATATTAATATATTCCAATAAGAAAAGTAAGATGCTTTAGGGATGACAACTTCTTTATTTTATTATGATCACGGCGTTTCACTTGGCAGCCCGACTGGCATGAGAACCTATGCCGAAACGTTGCATCATAATATATTAATATATTCCAATAAGAAAAGTAAGATACTTTAGGGATGACAACTTTTCTCTATTTTATTATGATGCGACGTTTCACTTGCTATCAATGACGGCATAAGAACTATACCCGAATGTAGCATCATAATATATTAATATATTCCAATAACAAAAATAAGATACTTTAGGGATGACACCTTCTTTGTATTTTATTATGATCGCGACGTTTCACTTGCTTGGCGGCGGCATGAGAACCTATGCGAAGCGTCCGAATCATAATATATTAATATATTCCAATAAGAAGAAGAAGTAAGATGCTTTAGGGATGACAACTTCTTTATTTTATTATGATGCAGCGTTTCGCGCTGGCAATGGCATGAGAACCTATACGAAGCGTCGCATCATAATATATTAATATATTCCAATAACAAAAGGTAAGATACTTTAGGGATGACAACTTCTTTATTTTTATTATGATCGCGACGTTTCACTTGGCAGCTTGAGCGGCGCGGAGACCTATCACCCGGCTTGTCGCATCATAATATATTAATATATTCCAATAAGAAAAGTAAGATACTTTAGGGATGACAACTTTTCATATTTTATTATGATCACGACGTTTCACTTGCTAATGACGGCATAAGAACTATACGAAATGTCATCATAATATATTAATATATTCCAATAAGAAAAGTAAAATACTTTAGGGATGGCAACTTCTTTATTTTATTATGATCTGCGGCGTTTCACTTGCTGGCAGCGGCATGAGAACCTATACGAAGCGTCGCATCATAATATATTAATATATTCCAATAAGAAAAGTAAGATACTTTAGGGATGACAACTTTTTATTTTATTATGATGCGACGTTTCACTTGCTTGACGATGGCATGAGAACCCTATACCGAGAAGCGTCGCATCATAATATATTAATATATTCCAATAAGAAAAGTAAGATACTTTAGGGATGACAACTTTTCTATTTTATTATGATCACGACGTTTCACTTGGTTGGCTTTGACGGCATAAGAACCTATCTGAAACTGATAGCATCATAATATATTAATATATTCCAATAAGAAAATAAGATACTTTAGGGATAACACCTTCTTTATTTTATTATGATCACGACGTTTCACTTGCTTGGCGGCGGCATGAGAACCTATACCGAAACGTCGCATCATAATATATTAATATATTCCAATAAGAAAAATAAGATGCTTTAGGGATGACACCTTCTTTATTTTATTATGATCGCGACGTTTCACTTGCTTGTTGGCGACATGAGAACCTATACCGGCAGCGTCGCATCATAATATATTAATATATTCCAATGAGAAGTAAAAGATACTTTAGGGATGACAACTTTTTATTTTATTATGATCGACGTTTCACTTGCTTGATAATGACATGAGAACCTATACGAGGCGATAGCATCATAATATATTAATATATTCAATAAGAAAAGTAAGATACTTTAGGGATGACAACTTCTTTATTTTATTATGATCACGACGTTTCACTTGCATGACGGCTGACATGAGAACCTATACCCGAAGCGATGGCATCATAATATATTAATATATTCCAATAAGAAAAGTAAGATACTTTAGGGATGACAACTTTTCTATTTTATTATGATCGCGACGTTCACTTGCTTGACTGACGGCATAAGAACTATACTGAGATAATAGCATCATAATATATTAATATATTCAATAAGAAAAGTAAGATACTTTAGGGATGACAACTTTGTTATTTTATTATGATCGGACGTTTCACTTGCTTAACTGACGGCATAAGAACTATACCGAATGTTAGCATCATAATATATTAATATATTCCAATAAGAAAAGTAAGATACTTTAGGGATGACAACTTTGTTATTTTATTATGATGCGGCGTTTCACTTGGTTGGCAATGCATAAGAACCTATACCCGAAACGTCGCATCATAATATATTAATATATTCCAATAAGAAAGATAAGATACTTTAGGGATGACACCTTCTTTATTTTATTATGATCGCGGCGTTTCACTTGCTTGACGGCGGCATGAGAACCTATACCGAAAGCGTCGCATCATAATATATTAATATATTCCAATAAGAAAAATAAGATACTTTAGGGATGACACCTTCTTTATTTTATTTTATTATGATCGCGACGTTTCACTTGTAGCGGCGGCATGAGAACCTTTACCCGAAGCTTGTCATCATAATATATTAATATATTCCAATAAGAAAAGTAAGATACTCTAGGGATGACAACTTTTATTTTTTATTATGATCTGACGTTTCACTTACAGCAGCGACGGCATGAGAACCTATACGAAACGTCGCATCATAATATATTAATATATTCAATAAGAAAAGTAAGATACTTTAGGGATGACAACTTCTTTATTTTATTATGATCGCGACGTTTCACTTGCATGGCGACTGGCATGAGAACCTATACCCGAAGCGTGTCATCATAATATATTAATATATTCAATAAGAAAAGTAAGATACTTTAGGGATGACAACTTTTCTATTTTATTATGATCACGGCGTTTCACTTGCTTGACGGCGGCATAAGAACTATACGAATGTAAGCATCATAATATATTAATATATTCCAATAACAAAAGTAAGATACTTTAGGGATGACAACTTTGTTATTTTATTATGATCACAACGTTTCACTTGGTTGTGCGGCGGCATAAGAACCTATCACCGAGCAACGTAAGCATCATAATATATTAATAATATATTCAATAAGAAAAATAAGATACTTTAGGGATGACAACTTCTTTATTTTATTATGATGCGACGTTTCACTTGCTTGACGACGGCATAAGAACCTATACCGAAACGTCGAATCATAATATATTAATATATTCCAATAAGAAAAGTAAGATACTTTAGGGATGACAACTTCTTTATTTTATTATGATGCGACGTTTCACTTGCTTGACGACGGCATGAGAACCTATACCGAAACGTTGCATCATAATATATTAATATATTCCAATAAGAAAGGTAAAGATACTTTAGGGATGACAACTTTGTTATTTTATTATGATGCGATGTTTCACTTGCTTGACGACGGCATAAGAACCTATACCGAAACGTCGCATGCTGCATTCAAGTGGTTGGAATGTGTTTTAAAGAGACAAAAATCAATTTCAGCATTGGGTCCCGTTTAACGGTAAACAACCATTCTTTCATATCAAAAACCCAATTTTATCACTCTTTGTGAATGCGCATGCATTATCATCATAAACAATATCATTTGGACCCATTTTAAACTGTTTTTACACTTTTGATTTGAATTTTTACATGATTGAAAATAGGAAAATGGGCCCCACCTAAACAAACATGTTGATATCCTAATTATCAATCATTTCTTCAGTCTGATGTTTTGACTCAATAGAGTGACATGATTGGTTGTTAAAACATACCAAACCAAAGTCTTCACTTGCTTGACGACGGCATGAGAACCTATACCGAAACGTTGCATCATAATATATTAATATATTCCAATAAGAAAAGTAAGATACTTTAGGGATGACAACTTTTTCTATTTTATTATGATCGACGTTTCACTTGCTTGGCGAACCGGCATGAGAACCTATACCGAAACTTAGCATCATAATATATTAATATATTCCAATAAGAAAAATAAGATACTTTAGGGATGACACCTTCTTTATTTTATTATGATCGACGTTTCACTTGCTTAATGACGGCATGAGAACCTATACCCGAAGCGTCATCATAATATATTAATATATTCAATAAGAAAAGTAAGATACTTTAGGGATGACAACTTCTTTATTTTATTATGATCGCGACGTTTCACTTGTAGCGGCGGCATGAGAACCTATACCGAAACGTAAGCATCATAATATATTAATATATTCCAATAAGAAAAGTAAGATACTTTAGGGATGACAACTTCTTTATTTTATTATGATCGCGACGTTTCACTTGCATGGCGACGGCATGAGAACCTATACGAAGCTGTCGCATCATAATATATTAATATATTCAATAAGAAAAGTAAGATACTTTAGGGATGACAACTTTTCTATTTTATTATGATCGCGACGTTTCACTTGCATATTGACGGCATAAGAACTATACGAATGTCGCATCATAATATATTAATATATTCCAATAAGAAAAGTAAGATACTTTAGGGATGACAACTTCTTTATTTTATTATGATCACGACGTTTCACTTGCTTGTGGCACGGCGGCATGAGAACCTATACGAAGCGTCGAATCATAATATATTAATATATTCCAATAAGAAAAGTAAGATACTTTAGGGATGACAACTTCTTTATTTTATTATGATCGCGACGTTTCACTTGCATGGCAATGACATAAGAACTATACGAATGTCGCATCATAATATATTAATATATTCCAATAAGAAAAGTAAGATACTTTAGGGATGACAACTTCTTTATTTTATTATGATCGCGATGTTTCACTTGCTTGGCGAATGCATGAGAACCTATACCCGAAGCGTCGAGATCATAATATATTAATATATTCAATAAGAAAAGTAAGATACTTTAGGGATGACAACTTCTTTATTTTATTATGATCGTGACGTTTCACTTGCTTGTGACGACATGAGAACCTATACCCGAAACGTCGCATCATAATATATTAATATATTCCAATAAGAAAGGTAAGATACTTTAGGGATGACAACTTCTTTGTTTTATTATGATGCGATGTTTCACTTGCTTGACGGCGGCATAAGAACCTATACCGAAACGTAAGCATGCTGCATTCAAGTGGTTGGAATGTGTTTTAAAGAGAAAAATTCAATTTCAGCATTGGGTCCCGTTTAACGGTAAACAACCATTCTTTCATATCAAAACCCAACTTTATCACTCTTTGTGAATGTGCATGCATTATCATCATAAACAATATCATTTGGACCCATTTTAAACTGTTTTTACACTTTTGATTTGAATTTTTACATGATTGAAAATAGGAAAATGGGCCCCACCTAAACAAACATGTTGATATCCTAATTATCAATCATTTCCTCAGTCTGATGTTTGACTCAATAGAGTTACATGATTGGTTGTTAAAACATACCAAACCAAATGCTTCACTTGCTTGACGACGGCATGAGAACCTATACCGAAACGTCGCATCATAATATATTAATATATTCCAATAAGAAAAAGTAAGATACTTTAGGGATGGCAACTTCTTTATTTTATTATGATCGCGACGTTTCACTTGCTAACTTGACGCATGAGAACCTATACCAGAAAGTCGTCATCATAATATATTAATATATTCCAATAAGAAAAAGTAAGATACTTTAGGGATGACAACTTTTTATTTTATTATGATCGCGACGTTTCACTTGTAACGACGGCATGAGAACCTATACCGAAGCGTCGCATTATAATATATTAATATATTCCAATAAGAAAAGTAAGATACTTTAGGGATGACAACTTCTTTATTTTATTATGATCGCGACGTTTCACTTGTAATGACGACGGCATGAGAACCTATATCCTGAAACGTCGCATCATAATATATTAATATATTCCAATAAGAAAAGTAAGATACTTTAGGGATGACAACTTTTCTATTTTATTATGATCTTGACGTTTCACTAACCAACTTGACGGCATAAGAACTATACGAATGTCGCATCATAATATATTAATATATTCCAATAAGAAAAGTAAGATACTTTAGGGATGGCAAATTCTTTATTTTATTATGATCACGACGTTTCACTTGCTTGACGCACGGCATGAGAACCTATACCGAAACGTCGCATCATAATATATTAATATATTCCAATAAGAAAAGTAAAGATACTTTAGGGATGACAACTTTTTATTTTATTATGATCGACGTTTCCTATATACAACGGACGGCATGAGAACCTATACCGAAACGTCGCATTATAATATATTAATATATTCCAATAAGAAAAAGTAAGATACTTTAGGGATGACAACTTCTTTATTTTATTATGATCGCGGCGTTTCACTTGCTTGACGGCGGCATGAGAACCTATCTGAGAAACGTTGCATCATAATATATTAATATATTCCAATAAGAAAAGTAAGATACTTTAGGGATGACAACTTTTCTATTTTATTATGATGCGACGTTTCACTTGCTTGACGACGGCATAAGAACTATACCGGAATGTCGCATCATAATATATTAATATATTCCAATAACAAAAATAAGATACTTTAGGGATGACACCTTCTTTATTTTATTATGATCGCGGCGTTTCACTTGTAACGGCGGCATGAGAACCCTATACCCGAAACGTAGCATCATAATATATTAATATATTCCAATAAGAAAAGTAAGATACTTTAGGGATGACAACTTCTTTATTTTATTATGATGCGACGTTTCACTTGCTTGACGACGGCATGAGAACCTATACCGAAACGTCGCATCATAATATATTAATATATTCCAATAACAAAGGTAAGATACTTTAGGGATGACAACTTCTTTATTTTATTATGATGCGACGTTTCACTTGCTTGACGACGGCATGAGAACCTATACCGAAACGTCGCATCATAATATATTAATATATTCCAATAAGAAAAGTAAGATACTTTAGGGATGACAACTTTTCTATTTTATTATGATGCGACGTTTCACTTGCTTGACGACGGCATAAGAACTATACCGGAATGTCGCATCATAATATATTAATATATTCCAATAAGAAAAGTAAAATACTTTAGGGATGGCAACTTCTTTATTTTATTATGATCGCGACGTTTCACTTGCAACTGACGGCATGAGAACCTATACGAAACGTCGCATCATAATATATTAATATATTCCAATAAGAAAAGTAAGATGCTTTAGGGATGACAACTTCTTTATTTTATTATGATGCTTGACGTTTCACTTGCTTGACGACGGCATGAGAACCTATACCAAAACGTTGCATCATAATATATTAATATATTCCAATAAGAAAAAGTAAGATACTTTAGGGATGACAACTTTTCTATTTTATTATGATGCGATGTTTCACTTGTAGTCTTGATGGCATAAGAACTATACCCGAATGTGGCATCATAATATATTAATATATTCCAATAAGAAAAGTAAGATACTTTAGGGATGACAACTTTTCTATTTTATTATGATGCGACGTTTCACTTGCTTGACGACGGCATAAGAACCTATACCGAAACGTCGCATCATAATATATTAATATATTCCAATAAGAAAAATAAGATACTTTAGGGATGACACCTTCTTTATTTTTATTATGATCGACGTTTCACTTGGCAAACGTGGCATGAGAACCTATACCGAAACGTCGCATCATAATATATTAATATATTCCAATAAGAAAAGTAAGATACTTTAGGGATGACAACTTTTCTATTTTATTATGATGCGACGTTTCACTTGCTTGACGACGGCATAAGAACTATACCGGAATGTCGCATCATAATATATTAATATATTCCAATAAGAAAAGTAAAATACTTTAGGGATGGCAACTTCTTTATTTTATTATGATGCGACGTTTCACTTGCTTGACGACGGCATGAGAACCTATACCGAAACGTCGCATTATAATATATTAATATATTCCAATAAGAAAAGTAAGATACTTTAGGGATGACAACTTCTTTATTTTATTATGATCGCGACGTTTCACTTGCTTTGACGACGGCATGAGAACCTATACCGAAACGTTGCATCATAATATATCAATATATTCCAATAAGAAAAAGTAAGATACTTTAGGGATGACAACTTTTCTATTTTATTATGATGCGACGTTTCACTTGCTTGACGACGGCATAAGAACTATACCGGAATGTCGTGCATCATAATATATTAATATATTCCAATAAGAAAAGTAAGATACTTTAGGGATGACAACTTTTCTATTTTATTATGATCTTTTGACGTTTCACTTGCTTGGCGACGGCATAAGAACCTATACGAAGCGTTGAATCATAATATATTAATATATTCCAATAAGAAAAATAAGATACTTTAGGATGACACCTTCTTTATTTTATTATGATGCGACGTTTCACTTGCTTGACGACGGCATAAGAACCTATACCGAAACGTTGAATCATAATATATTAATATATTCCAATAAGAAAAGTAAGATACTTTAGGGATGACACCTTCTTTATTTTATTATGATGGGACGTTTCACTTGCTTGACGACGGCATGAGAACCTATACCGAAACGTCGCATCATAATATATTAATATATTCCAATAAGAAAAGTAAGATACTTTAGGGATGACAACTTTTTATTTTATTATGATCGACGTTTCACTTGCTTGGACAATGACGGCATGAGAACCTATACGAAACGTCGCATCATAATATATTAATATATTCCAATAAGAAAAGTAAGATACTTTAGGGATGACAACTTCTTTATTTTATTATGATGCGACGTTTCACTTGCATGACGGCGGCATGAGAACCTATACCCAAAGCGTCGCATCATAATATATTAATATATTCCAATAAGAAAAGTAAGATACTTTAGGGATGACAACTTTTCTATTTTATTATGATCTTGATCGTTTCACTTGCTTGACGACGGCATAAGAACTATACCGGAATGTCGCATCATAATATATTAATATATTCCAATAAGAAAAGTAAGATACTTTAGGGATGACAACTTTTCTATTTTATTATGATGCGACGTTTCACTTAGTTGACGACGGCATAAGAACCTATACCGAAACGTCGCATTATAATATATTAATATATTCCAATAAGAAAAATAAGATACTTTAGGGATGACACCTTCTTTATTTTATTATGATGCGACGTTTCACTTGCTTGACGACGGCATAAGAACCTATACCGAAACGTTGAATCATAATATATTAATATATTCCAATAAGAAAAGTAAGATACTTTAGGGATGACAACTTCTTTATTTTATTATGATGCGACGTTTCACTTGCTTGACGACGGCATGAGAACCTATACCGAAACGTCGCATCATAATATATTAATATATTCCAATAAGAAAGGTAAGATACTTTAGGGATGACAACTTTTTATTTTATTATGATGCGACGTTTCACTTGCTTGACGACGGCATGAGAACCTATACCGAAACGTCGCATCATAATATATTAAAGTTGTCATTCATAAAGCATCTTACTTTTCTTGGAATAAACTCGCTGGCCCCCCCTTCCTCACTCACTCAATTTCCGTTGAACATCTGAATTCTTCTTCAGCACAAGACTTTGCTGTGAACGTCGACACCACGAGCGGTTCATTCTACGTCGTTGTCCAGGGGAAAACCTGGTTGGAAAGTGGCCCCTACTTCTTCCGGGCGGATGGAGACATCTTCACCTTTGCCGATGGCTCGCTACAGCTGGTCAAGCACAGCCAGTCCAGTGGTGTGGACCTGATAGGTCAGTGGGACTCCAACAGCTTCGTGTATCAGGCAGGGTCCACTCAGATCGAGGCCAGCATTGTACAGTACAAACCAGATCCAAGCATATTCACCTACAACGATCCGGCCTTACCGTTCGTGTTGTTCAAACAGGTATGACACTACATAACATAGAGACAATTATTTCTTTATTTCAGGGTAACTACCCTATGACATATATACCATCTCTATCCGACATACTGACCCCAGCAGCAGTATCAAGACCTTGAAAGGATACGAACATCCAACCATTAAGCCAAAAATGTTCTAATATATACTCATGCCAACTCCCAGCCCCCAACCCCCGTCTCCAATTAAAAAAATTGAAGGGGGTGACAACCATTATTGGCATGAGTATATATCATCATCAGATTGCAATACGCTGCATGTTTAGGACACGTACATCAGAGGCATAAGAGTTGAATTCTGGAGTTTCAGGAGTTTCAGGACGATTCAATGCTACATCAATGCTTAGCCATAACTCGTGAACATTTCTGTGATTGTCACGTTGTAGAAGTTCATCACCGGCTCCAACAACACAGCTGCTGACACTGTCTCGGAGACGATTTCTGGCTTTCCAAGCATTGCATTAGAAGAGGTTGAGGTTCCAATGGGCTACCTGTACTTTGCAGGAAATCAGTTTGGTAGCCAGAGTATGCAAGCTAACCTGTAAGTTCGATGATGGGTGAAATAATATGTACAATGATACGGCATTACAACTACAAAAGCATAATGGTGCCACTTTGGTAAAGTTTATTTTCGAAAAATGTTCGAAACTCCTGAAATTTCTTGTTATTTCAAGTATTTATTAATATTTACTAAATTTAGATTATTTCTTGTCATTTCGGTTATATTTTCGTGATTTAGATTATTTTTTTAAGTGTAATGTCAAAACTCGAAAATTCGACAAAATACTCGAAATTACAAGAAAATATTCGTGTTTCATAGAAACTTGAATTAACGAAAAGAACATTGCAATTTTGACTTTGGAAGAAAACTTCAAATAACGAGGAAATCATTAAAATTATGAACGAATAATCAAAATTGTGGAAACATAATCGCAGTATTCAGAACAAACTAAGGAAGCACTTGAAATAACGAGATAGTTTGGCTTAAAAACATATTTTATACACGAAAGTGGTATAATTAGGCTTTCATACGCAAAAGAAACTCTAAACATATACATTATCATGCAATTATTTAAAACTGAATTCTGTTTTTCTGTCTGGTGTCCCCCGCCGTGATGTTGCTGGAATATTGCTAAAAGCGGCGTAAAACCTTACTCATTCACTCACTCACTCTGTTTTTCTGATTGTCGTTTACTATTTCGAAATGATGAAGCTGTGAGTATATTTCAGATGGGGCGACACAACATTTGACATTCTCTACGGCCACGGAAGCGGCCCACTAGCTTTGTTTGACAGATCTAAGACGGCGAACACCCTGATCATAGCTCCAGCAAGTGAGTTCATGGCATCATCACTCTATCACCAGAACAACCACAAAGGCATCAATAACGCTTTCTGGGGCATCATGGGAGGCGTGAACACTGTGCCAAAAGATTTTGAGACAAGTTACATCATGTTCTGCGGCAACCAAGGAATCAACAAAGTAAGCGCCATGCACCTATACTTTCATTGCCATTAATTTACCTTTCACTCTAAACAGGGTGGTGGGGTAGCCTAGTGGTTAATGCGTTCGCTCGTCACGCCGAAGACCCGGGTTCGATTCCCCATATGGGTACAATGTGTGAAGCCCATTTCTGGTGTTCCCCGCCATGATATTGCTGGAGTATCGCTAAAAGCGGCGTAAAACCAAACTCACTCAACTCTTAACACAAACTCGGACTTAACGCTGGTGGGCATTGCTGAAAGCAAACTGTTCACTCATTTTCTTTCCTCTTAAAATTTGCCCCATAAAAATATTTTTCAAACGACTAACATTATTCTCCATGTAAGATCTACTAAGAATTCTGTTGTTGTGAATGAATGAATATTTTTGATGTATGTAGGCCTTTGTCAGCTGGGGAGAAATACTCCAGACGTGGTATGGGCATAAGGAAGAATTTGTCAAATCTGATATGACAATCAACTATCTAGGATACTGGACTGACAATGGTAAGTGCATGTTTATCAACAAACAGACATCTGTTACAACTCTTCGATATCTAAAACAGGAATAATAACAGCCATGTTTATGTGTTTACTTCACCTTGAAAGACACGAGGGTGAGATCATATTTATCATCCAACATAATTCATCATCCTCTATATTCAACAGTAATAACCTGTGTCTGACGCATGTTCATGTCGAATATTATAACAGCGTTACTGTCAGAGGTTAGGGATGTCATTTGATTGTGATGCCATGTTAATTGATGATGTAACAATGGTCTGCATAGCATTGTGATGACGAATACTTCTGATATAGACCACTCAAAACCAATCCATGTTTGGAAATAATCGAAGCTGTTTGGCATTTGTGTTTGGAATTAGGGATAATTCTTGCAAATACGCCAGTCTTATAATCATACCTGTGCATGTCGGACATCCATTTTCACAGGTGCATATTACAACCACAAGTCAGAGAAAGGAAAAAACTACCAGGACACTGTTTTGGATGTTGTCAGTTACATCCAGCAAATTGGGCTTCCAGTCAGGTATGTTAACAAACCCTGCACTGATATTTGTAGGACTTCAAAATAGATATTGAATATCATATCGAATATTATAAAATGAAAAACCGAAATGTTTTTGACCGTTTCTTTTGCAAAATAGGAATATATTTTACAATGAGAGAAAATTTAGATTCTAATACACATACAAAATAAAAGATCAGAAATGAAGGTGCACTCTGAGATTACACAGGTCACAAACTATATCATTCCGAAACTATCAAAACAAGGGCTGGCAGTCCAAATTTACTGTACACATCAATTAACAGCCAGCAATTGTTGATTTAAATTGATACTTTGTAAATAATATCTGGGCTTTAAGTCTTTATTGTCTATTTTCCAGATATTTCCAGTATGACGATTGGTGGTACTACGTTGATTCTCATCACGCCATCATGCAATGGGAACCCAGGCCTGACGTGTTTCCCAACGGATTGGAGTACGTTAAGGAAATCGCACTTCCCGTTGTTGAGAAACCACTGAATAACAGTGGTAAAAAAAGGTTGCATGACAAAGTGTATAAGACATCATTGCTTAATAGGAATATGTAAGATATTGTGGAATGACAGAAAACAAAGCATGACATGATAGGAATGTGTAAGATAGCGTGGAATGACAGAAAACAAAGCATGGCATGGTAGGAATGTGTAAGATATTGTGGCATGACAGAAAACAAAGCATTGCTTGATAGGAACGTGTAAGATAGCGTGGCATGACAGAAAACAAAGCATGACATGATAGGAATGTGTAAGATAGCGTGGAATGACAGAAATCAAAGCATGACATGATAGGAATGTGTAAGATAGCGTGGAATGACAGAAAACAAAGCATTGCAAGATAGGAATATGTAAGATAGCGTGGCATCACAGAAAACAAAGCAGGGCTTGATAGGAATGTGTACGATAGCGTGGCATGACAGAGAACAAAGCATGGCTTGATAGGAATGTGTACGATAGCGTGGCATGACAGAAAACAAAGCATTGCATGATAGGAATGTGTAAGATAGCGTGGAATAACAGAAAACAAAGCATTGCATGATAGGAATGTGTAAGTAGCGTGGAATGACAGAAGACAAAGCATGGCATGACCGTACAAGAGAGCACATGTATCAAAGAAAGAAGAGTATCGCATGACAGGAATGTACCAGATAACACTTCATAGCGGTTGCCAAGTTAATTCATTTGAAGCTTTAATGCAACATGTTTATGGACAATATATATTCATGCGCTCACTAAATTCAAGAGGAATGTTACTGTGAGCAAATATGTCAAGATGATATGTCATTATCTCCTAAGTTAATCATTTTTGGATAAAAGATTATTAATGTTTAATTATGTAACAAATGTTTCCTGAAACGTTTTGTTGAAATCGACCACAGGTAAGGTTAACGTATACATTTAGTGTCATAACAATAAGTACATGCCATACCGGTGATGAACACGCTTGTCTGAACAAAGTCACATTGCCTTTATTTACATTATTTTTTGTTTGATATTCAGGTGGCTGTACAACAAGACTAGCCTGCCTGTTCTGGCTCACAGCAAGTTTTGGTAGGTTCCAGTCTCATCCAAACATTTGTCATCTAAAATATACGCGCACGTGCACATTGAGAGAAACGACATTGATTCACTTGTGAGCTCTCCAGGTGTTGGTGAAGCCATGAACATTTTAATTTTTCAATTTGATTCATGCAAGATTTTTGACTGATTGAGAGTTATTTTACGCCACAGTCGGATGTCCTGGGAATTGGTTATTGGATCTTGTTTGATGATTGGAGCATTACAACCGACATGTTTAAATATTCAGTTTGCGTCATTTTGGTGTTATTTTTTCAATGTTTCGTTCTGTAAAACCAATCGAGAATCATGCTCAGGGTAAATCTGAGATTCAAATCCATGAACTCGGTGAAGGTATTCAGATGCAGACCTCGACCACTTGAGAAGAAGGATGAGTCATGTTTGCCCTAAGGGAAGTTGAAATTTTGAACCTTTTTACTTCTTTTGCCAGGTCATCTAATAATACATATGCCAAGAAGAATGGAGGCGCTTACAACTTCATTATTGATGGGGAAAAAGCACTGCCAACTGATGAGGTGAGCACATTTTCCCGTTTCTTTATTGTTTAAAAGCTCAATACATAAATACTCCCGAATGTCAAAACAATCTAGTCATTGATACACTCTGAGCATGGTCAACACAGTCGGGACCCTATGACATGCATCCGGGCATATCAATAAACCTGACCATCCCAATGATTTTGTCTGGTACAACAATCATAGTCTGCTGGGGACATGTTCCATATAGGAATAACATTGTGGTTCCTACAAGCACTCTTAAAACAAATATTGTTTTAACAGAGAAAACCATATATTGATGCTATGTGTTCGTGTCACGGATAACTAATCATATTGTTCTTTCAGCGATTTTGGCAAGATCTTATGTCTTCTGCGCGCCAGTGGGGGCTGGTTGTTTTCGAAGAGGTAAAACTACCCTTTCAGACAGTTGTATGTTTATTCTGAGGTAGTACAGCTGAGAAATAATTAGTAAAAAAAGAAAAGTCTTCCTTAATTGAAAATGACTATAATACAATGCTGACTAATGAGTTCCAGCCGTTACTGTTACAGGATATTCCTACTCGTAGATCTCAGAAAAGTCTTCGAAGAAACATATTTTCCTGTTTCAGGACTCTTTAGACGCGCAGTTTGACAAAGTGACGCAGCTTCATACTGACGTTAACTTGGGCAGGCAGTGGTTGATGGAGATGGGCAAAGCAGCTGCCAATAATGGCTTGAGAATCCAATATTGCATGACGTATCCCCGCCACGCTCTCCAGTCACTGGAAATACCTGTAGTAACACAGGTGGGTGAGCAACATTGTCATTCAGTGAAACCAAAATGATAAGATAAAAACCATGTATGAAACACACCCTGTACTGGAGCTACTCATTTTTGTCCTGTTTGAAACCTGCATATAAAGTATCAATGTCACCTTCTCGGCAATATGTGTCAAGAAGGCTTGTGTGTTTTCTGATTTTTGACCGTGTAAATACAGGTAACGCGTGGCCATTTCTAGAGGACCGAAAGTAACCTTAGATCAATTCGTTCTTCATGACTAAGGTATCTATCTTTAAAAAATATACATAGGTATGCTTTTTATGTTTTATTTTAGTTTTGACGTATTTTATTCACAAAGTCAAAGATCAAGGACAAGTTCTCCAAGAATATTTATAATAACAGATGTCAGTGCAATCAATCGCTGTGTACAATGATATAAGCCTATTCATATATAACCAATGAGTATCGATAAACCTATGGCAACCATAACCAGTGTGTTAATATCCATATTTCACATTGCTCAAGTGGGCACACGTGAGACATATTAAGCATGTCAACTTCATTGTTAAGCCAAAATATGAAGTTGCCTTGTGTTCCTAAATCCCTAGATTCACTTCACACCATGAGCTTTTATTTTATACCCTTTAATTACTCACATTAGTATTTCCAACAATTTTCGGCAAAAATGTTGCTCCAGTTGAGCTAGAATCAGCTCATAATAGAAATGGTTATAGACTGTGACTCCATGAGTACGTTCAGTCGAACGGCGTATAGCGAGCTAAGGGCACAGCGGTTTAACATAAGTTCCATCTAACCCTAGTAATGTGATGCCTCACCGCGCAACTGCTCACTACCTTAGAGGAAGTATTTCATTCTGCTGCACTGAATGAGTATTCACTTTTTCAGGCAAGGGCAAGCAGAGATTATCATCCCGGCAGTGACCACTGGAAGATTGGCTTGACATCAATGTTGGCTTGGGCAATTGGTTTAGCTCCGTATAAGGACAATTTCTGGACAACTTCAAATCAAACAGGCAACTCATACAGTAAGGAAACATTTTCGAACAAATCCACACGGATCAACCACATAGTTAATGGCTAATTTCCTATTTAATGCGGTACTGTTCCATAGTACTGAGCTAGGTTTGCTAGATTTGGAACTGTCACATTACGTTTATCCAGATGTATGGAATTATCGCCTAATATTGATTGAGTTTAGTTTTACGCAATATTCCAGCAATATCACGGCGGGGCAAACAGAAAATGGGCTTCAGACACAGTGCCTATATGGGGAATCGAACCCGGGTCGCCTTAACCACTAGGCTACCCCACCACCCTATTGCCTTATGTCTGAAAGGGTAGAATGATGGGTTTCATGAAGTATTATTATTATTATTATAGTCCATTTGCACCGCGCTATTTCCATTCATAGTAAATGCTCAAAGCGCACAGAATTAAAAACATAGTCACTTGATATGAAACTAGTCATCTGGATATGACATTCTGAAGAGATGAGTTTTGAGACTTCGTTTGAAGTCATGTAGATTTGAACAGTTTTTCAAACATTCAGGCAGTTCGTTCCATGTCTTTGCGGCAGCATACTTGAAGGTTCTCTTCCCGTAGCTGGACGTTCTCACTGGAGGGCTCACGAGCAGTGACTTGGATTCGCAAAACATAGTTGTGGGCAATGGTTGAAATGCATCAGCACGTGGGAATATATTTCCATCATTACTGAAATATCGTGAAACTATTCACTTAACTTAGTAGATGTATGTGTGTATACAGAAGGATGGTGTACGTATAGTTGTGTCACATTTTCACTACTTTCTGGGATGTTTACTGAAATGAGAGATGAAACACTGACAAGTCTTTGTTTACTGGAAAGTACTATTTCCAGAGACAAAACTAAATGCACTTCAGGTTCAATTTTCAAGAAATTTGTAATTTGCATTTGTAAGTTTTACAAATCTAAACTCAATCTAACACACTTAGTAATAATCATTGTGTTGAAGTTGAAGGTACCTACGTTTAAATTTCGAGTTATCCATAGTTCGACACAACTGAAAAGTAAACGGATAAATTACGATTGCGAATGGACTAAACTTTTACTTCGAAACAACACTCGGTTCGACACATTAAAGTTCGACACAGCGGTGTTTGTCTGTATTCTATGTTTATATTTGCTACGCCGCTGATTAAGTGTTATATTTTGTTCCAGACGGGTCGGAACCAAACACAGCGCTGAATGCAGTTGTCGCTACTCTCAGCACGGGTCCTGTCGGTATAAGTGATATGGTCGGCGGGTCGAACAAAACATTAATCATGAGGTAAATACTTACTTTAGTTTCCAAAGCTTGTCAGTGTAGAGACACCAAACCTCACACAAGGCTTGGTGAATAAGGTTTGTTGAATGAATCTTGTGTAACGCCGCAATGAACAGTGATTTCAGTCACATGAACTCTACGTGTTCGAGGAGTGTTGTATATGTTAAGGAATATGTCGCAATATTCTACTGTTACCATAGGAATTGGACCAGGGACACCAGACTGTAATGATTATAGTCCAGTAGAAATTGTATGAAACCCGGACATTTAGTATAACAAGCACATTTTATGACTAAATGAACCCAAATAGGGTACTTGTTCACCATGGAAAAGCCAACCAAAATCAACCTTGGGGAAATTGTCATTTTGGGGCAAAATCCTAAAAAAGGATGAGAAAATTGTTAAATATTTTTGAAAAGAATTCTATTTAGTATAACAAGCACATTTTATGACTAAATGAACCCAAATAGGGTACTTGTTCACCATGGAAAACCCAACCAAAATCAACCTTGGGGAAATTGTCATTTTGGGGCAAAATCCTAAAAAAAGATGAGAAAATACATAAATAATGTCCTAAAATTGTACTCAATCACATCTTGATTTTATAACAGTTACCACAACTTTTGTATATTTCACCCAAGCAACTAAATCAATGATTTCTAAATGTGTTTGCAGATCTGTCAATGAGGACGGACTTATTCTGAAACCATCTCGTCCTGCTACCGCCATAGACAATAGGATTCGAAGAGTAAGTTCAATTTTACAGAAACATATATCTCGAGAGCTCTACGCGTTTGTCTGAAATGTAAAAAACATGGTCTTACTTTTCAGATTGCCTTTGGAGACTTTGAAGGACCAGACGGAGAGGTATGGTCCACATATTCAGATTTCGGAGGACAGAACAAGTATGGTATCATCCTTGCCGCAGAGCTAAATGGTGACTACTCGATAACGCCCGACACTGCTGGCTACAAGGGAGTAAGTTGACACAGTGTTTTGTTCCGTTTACAAACGTTAACACAGAGACTTGGCTAGAGAGTGGAAAGTCGGTGGTGGTGAATGCAAAACCACCCTGTCAAGAAATAGTCGTAAGAATTTTACGTTTGTTGGTCAAAAGTAGTATAGAAACCCCGTTCAGTCAAGGCTCGTGGGTGTTGCAACAATAAGCTTTCTTATTGAAAGTGTTGCCTTGAAAGGACGTAGGATTGGGTTGAACCTACCTTCTTGGTACATTGCTTGCAGTCGTTCAAAAACAACTTGGTTGCCTTCTTATGTGTTTTCATGGTCATAAACACTCTGATAATATGTCAAGGCAGAACCACAGTACTAGAGCTATACTGCAGTTAGGTAATGGTCGATCTTTATGTGCCAATTTTTGGTCTCTCTTTCAGTTCCCAAGTTCCATGATCTTCCCTTACAACAACGCTAGCGAGATCCAGCCTCTGACAGACGCTAAACCCCTCACCATGAGTGGCTGCACCACTGTGGACTTTTGTCTATTCTATGTCTCGCCTATCCTGAAGGTTCAGGGGTACGTATGTCAAAAACAGTTCAACACCGTTGTGTCGAACGTTGAAGTGCCGAACTTACAGTTCGACAGTCATGAAATATTTCAATTTCAGAAACTGAACCACCTTTTAAAATGAGGTACTATAATCAATGAAAGTGATATGCCCGAGTGCTTTAACGTTATAATAGTTGAGGGCGAAAGTGTGCTTTATTACACTATACATGGTGGTAGAGCAAACTGTATTTCTTTTCTAAGATGCCAAATTTAATACTTTCTAAGGATAATTACGATTAATTTAAGGCAGAAAACAAACGACGGGGTCGGTGGCCTAAATTAAGAATCCTCGCACAGGGCTAACTGGCGCGCTGTTCTATTGATGTGTCTGCCCCCCTACGTTAAGACGAATGTTACCAGAAAAAAACAAATGATAACAGTTTGATGACGGTTTACTTTCGGATTAAATATCTTCTCGGAATTATTTTAATTACATCTGTCATTAACGTAAACCATATGGGGCAATATGAACGTCGCATTTCTACTACCAACGTAAGTTTAGATCAGTACATCCAGATGAAGCTGAGTAGTCGAGCGACATTCCACGATTGCATTGTGGGAATGTAAACATTGCGAACGTTACCGTGTCGCTGAAAACTTGTGAGTCGAATTGACACATTTTAACCGTCGTAAAACATAAACGTAATGTTTCCACCAGTGATGTTAGCTGCGTGAAGCAACTGAAAACCAAGAAACGGAATGCAACGGAGTTTTTTACTGTAGGAGACCGTACGAGGCGATGACAACTGACATGCATCGCTTACATTGTGACGTAATGTAAAATGGTTCGATTACGAGGGGGCACACTAGAATGGCGCAGTGACGGGTTAACGTCATTCAATTGTTACGTCATCAAAAAACTATACCTTTATTGTTTGATAAATGTTTTTTTTTCGATTGTTCTAACCGCTAGGCATCGTAGAATGCTTCATGTTAAATTCTTTTCAGTTTAGGGGTAACAAAGTCAACAAAAAAATTTGGACGACAACGATTTTATTATACTGCACTGGTGACGTTTCAGTATAGATCCATATACCGCAGTCAGACAAACCTGACTAATGACATGGAACAGAATTATCTAGAGTAGGTGGAGGATTAATAGTAACAAAATAAATATCATAACGTAATACATAGGGGTGAGAACCTGAGCAGGGTAACGAACAACAAAAGGATTACATTTGAACATGATGGACATTGGAACACACGATGAAAAAGTGAGTGAGTGAGTTACAATTTATAGTCACGTCGACAATATTTCAGCCACATCGTGACTAAAAACAATTTATAATTTTTGAATAATAAATAAAGGCAATTTATAAAACTAGAACTAAAAAAGAACTAGACTATCACATATTTCAATTCAAAACTAAGTTAAATCTAAACCATATAACTGTAGATTACAATACGATATAAAAAAGGCTCTAGATTGCCAACAACCGAAGGTTGGTAACCATACTAAAGACTAAACTTACAAAACATTTACTTCCTGCATGGACCCTAGCTGGATTTACACCTTCCCTTCAGATGTTAGCAAGTTTTCGCAATCTAGCCATAAATTAAAATAACATATACACTGCGATTAAAAATAGTATTAAGTTTAATTTTACTTTAATTGTTTCGGGACTTACGTACCCTCTCAGGAGGACAAAGTTTTACAGTAGATTAACCCCTTCGAGGATACGATGAAAAAGCCAAACAAACTAGAATAAATTAGTTATGTGGGATAATTTGGAAAGAACTACAATTGGATGAGTTAATTGGAGGCTGAAATAGCTTTGAAATCCGTTGATGGAAGGCGTGAAGTAAAACTCAAACATTTCTTTAACTATATAGTATTTGCACGGTTATTTGACATTTGGTCGATAACAATATATTTAAAACGACTAACAGAGTCCATTCAAAACTCTCATCTCCAATGAAATATAGAAAGTTACCCTTTTCCGGAAAATTAATAAGAGCACAACGGAACGTGTTATTTACCGCACTGAAAATAGCTCCTGTTGCCGTTTCTTTCTGAAGTACGACCTGCAGAATAGATAGACGAGAGCCTCCCTGAATGGCTGGTAGGTGGCGGTGTAGATGAAGACATTCCACAGGCTGTTGGATAGGAGCGACGTCATAATCATCCGAACTAGGAGAGTCGGTACATTGTCTTTACCAGACACATAATTTGAAATAATACCTATTGTGAATGGTACGTACGAAATGCAGAAAACGCTTGTTGACATCACACACATCAATGGAAATTTGACCTCTGGTTGATTGTTGACGCCTTCAGGGCGTACTTGTTTCTTACCCACTCGCTTCCTGAAGAAAATGAGCACGAGACAGATGACGATCATAGATAGCGTGATGATAGGAAATCCAACGGATGCCATGAGATTCGGCACGGTATCGAAGTCTACAATACAAACGGCAGAATCTTCACGGAAGTAGAAGTCCCCATCGGGTACAGTTATCAGAACGACTCGTAGTAAACTGAGGAAAATGGAGATGGTCACTCCTTGGACGAAGCGCTTTTTCGTAACAATGTGGAAGTATTTCAACGGCCAGCACACAGCAATGCATCGTTCCATGATGGTCAATGCAACGTTGAAGACCGTTTGACCTAATATAAAGGTCAATACACAAGACGCCAGACTGACCATTGTATCAGAGTAGGCAAATCGGTTCAGGAAAGCAGAGGGGACGATGAAAACCAGAATATACAGACCCATGAAGAAATCAAAGATGGCCATCCAAGTGACGGTCCACAATGTTGGCAAATGAAGCTCCTTTGTCTTTGCGACGACGAGCACGACGATTCCGTTGGCGGACATGACCAGCAAGGATACAATAAGATAAATAACAGCAAGGGGGAATAAACCGTCATGCGTATGTGTTTCAGAATCCGGAGTGGCTGTTGAGTTCATTATTCTTAAGGGAAGCTTGTGCCAGAGTCTTCAGGATATGTCTCAATCTGACAGAGAGAGTCTGATGCAGTGCATATGCATGAATGATGTCTCCATATATAGTCTATGGTGCTAAGTTGATCATGTAAGACCCAATGTGAACTAATAAACATTATTAGATGAACGTAAGTTATTGTCGTGTTCATGAGGTGTTCATGAGGCTACTGGATGTGATAATGGAGATTAACCTGTTTAATAGAACACCTGTATTGATGTGTTGACACACACGCGCAGGCATATCAACACCTTACCTTCATATAGAATTGATTGAAATCGACGCCCCCATCGAAGACACGAATATTGACTATCGACATCCTGTGCGTTAAGCCAAGCCTGAAGTAAAAAGAATGTCAAAATCAAAATATAATATTTCTCTTGTTTGCTTGACATCATTAAATGCAACTGTGCATCAAACATGGGCAGCTGGAACCGATATGTGAAAAGCAAACGTTTTGGTTTTTTTCTCCATTTTGCTTACCTTTATCAAATACAGCTGTACATGTATGTTGCCAAACACGGGCAACTGCCTCCGATATATTAGTGAGAAACATGGACTACGATCTATATATACTCAGTAGAATTAAAAACTTCACACTCATGTATTTGTAAAGAATGTGTTGAAATTTGTTAAGTGACAGTTGTCATGAATATTGACGGTAAAGACATTGTCAAAGACGACATGCCGCACGTCAACTCCCACGTGCACCATTCTGTAGCACATGCAAACGAGTTTTGGACGAAAAATGTGTTTACACGTGTCACGTGACAACATGAGACACGTGTTTTTCTGCTCACTTGCGCACGGTAGAGTGACAAACCAGGAAAACGGGTTCAAATAAGAATTGATACTGTGAATTTCAGTGCGACGACTGGCAGTTGTTCAGCGTGAACGTGCCTTGGCATGCTGTACACGGGTACGACCGTAGCTGACGTTGCAATGGTGATGGGATGCAGTCGCCAGACAATCCATAATCTACGGACACGGTTGCAATTAACGGGCTCCACAGCTGACCGTCACCGTCCTCGTGGACCACGTGTGACGTCACAAACAGAAGACCGCTATATTGTGTAACGTGACCTTCGCAATCGATTTGTCATAGCAGCACCCGCCAGAAATGAAGTGTTCCAAGGTCGTGTGCCTGCGTAAATCATACGTAATCGCCTGCGAGCCGCACACCTTCTTGTACGGCTACCATATCGTGGACCCGTTTTGACAGCCTTACACCGACGTCAACGGCAGCTGCGGGCACTTGATATAGACTCAGAGGCAGTGGAAGATACAAATGCAGCTGTTTTTATGTTTTATTTTTCTACATATTATCTGTCAACCTCAAGCAAATTGGTTTTGCTACGTTCCAGCCTTACGATCCCCATTTTGTTTGAAATTTTATCATGGTACCCCCCTCAAGCGCAAAATCTGCAATAAATCCACCACAAACTTCAGGTAACAAAACATGCAAGAAACATTTTGTGTGTTTGAGATAGGTAGACGTCCGCTAGAATCAAACTTAGATATTAAAGTGCATAAAAAAGCAATTTGAAAGTACAATCGCTTGTTAAAGTGATTTCCCTTCATGTTTACTGAAACAGCTTGTTTTGGAGACACTACCCACCCCCTTTCAGACGACGAAATAAGGACATAACGTATTCTAATGTTTTAACTTTTTCACACATGATGCTAAAGGTTCAAAGTAAATACTGAATGGTCACACAAGTGTCAACTCTCAGTATATTGTAAACAGGGCCAGTTTGAATATCTGGAGAATAAAATGGGGGCGTCCTTAAAAGAAACAGCCCCCGACAAAATATGAATCAAGCAATCCAAAGCTTTGACTCTTGATTATGACGGGAAGTCATCCAATACTATACTAACATATTTTATATGTCATTATCTGAGGGCATACCATTATCCAAGAAACTAAAATGGTAGCTGTTCAAACATTGGACATCATGGTAATTGTAGATGGTACAGGCTTACCATTCCTTTTGGAACCAACAAGCACGAGTTAAGGCTTTTGAACTCTGTACAGAATAGTCGACAGATTTCTAATTCGGATTTATTCTTTCAGAAAGCAGGTGCTCATTCAGGGTGAGTTAAGCAAGTGGGTTCCGATGTCCCCGCAGAGAGTAACTGACATCAGCATCGGTGACGACATCATCATCAGCCTGACTGGTGCAGCTGCAGAATCTGTCACCTTCTGGTTCAATGTGAATGGAGTGTCCTCCCCTGTGATGTGCGACCTCGGACCAGGCGGCATTGCTTCTCTCAGCTTTAATGACCAAACATGCCGCTGAGAATGAAACCATGTCAGAAATACTTTTTAACATTTACGGTTCAACAAACCATATCTAAAACCTACAATCAGATAATAGAATTAGCATAGTTAAAATATACAAGTATTTGCCCGACCGTGGATTATAAAGGCAAACAAAACGTTGAAGATCCTTTAGTGATGAAAGTGAAAAACCGATATGATATGATTCAATGTCACCAACGCATCAAATCGTTGTCATAAAATTTTCAAATGGGCACTGAAAGAAAATCTAAGTTTCTTGCCTTGGCAATTATTAAAAAATCCGTAATTCTTTGTTGGCTTTTATTTGGCACTGTAGCCACTTCCACGCGTCGAATGATTTCCTGTTCAAGATTTTATATATAAGTAGGTTTTGGTTTTATTGTATTTGGAATCATGCTTATTCGGAATTTGTCACATGTATGTAATATTAAAAATCAATCTCTTATTTATGTCTTCTAACATTACATATGATGGTGAAACCTGTTGAAACTACTGAGAGAGTTTGTGTCTACCTAGACCTGAATCTGGGGAAATCTAAACTTGCTTCGTTTAGGGCTTTAGCACTACAGGGAAGGCTAGGCTGTAGGGAAAATAATGTGGTTCAGGGACTGTGAGACAGACTAGTGTCTACCTTGCGTATTACACTTATTACAAACACCGTCATGATGACTGTATCCTGATCTCTAATTGTGTTTTTTGTTATATAGTTTTTTCCGCAAAACAACCACATAGTTCAATCCGTCAAAACTTTACATACAAATCAGAGATCTTGGTTATAAACATGTTATGTGTATTTCTTGTAAGTACATATGCTAAGTCTGACTTGCAACAGATGAAACATATAAAACTGAATCAGCAAATTTGCATCTGATAGTAAGATTAACGATACCTTTCTCTAACAAAAGACTCTGAGTACGAAGTTGTTCAATGAATATGCAGAACTACGCAAGTGTGGCAAAAATAGAAATATTATTTGGCCGCACAAGAGACACGAATAGCCTATTGATGTAAGTAATTAAACTACGTTTTGGTGCTTCGTATTTTAAAAATTGTAATAGACTGGTGCAGCTGCAGAATCCGTCCTCTTCTGGTTCAATGTGAATGGACTGTCTTCTCATGTGATCTGCAACCTCGGACCAGGCGACATTGCTACTCTCAGCTTTCATCAACAAACATGCCGCTGAGAATAAAACTACTTTTTAAAATTTACTGTTCGACCATCCAGACCTAAATCCTACAATCAGAAAATAGAATTAGTAGATATAAGACAAGTATACGAATGGCAACTTCTTATTTATTGTATAACACAACGTTTCTGGACCACTGCTTACCCCTTTTTCCGGTGATTAAAGACAAGTGTGGAAAACATGTTGTATAGACCAGATTTACAGGAAGCCAGAGATGTACATGTATAGACAATCAATCAGCACAGATAATACAGCAGTTATAAAAACAATGGTTATTGGGATAAGGTTAAGCCAGTTGACACAAACAATGAAGATAAGGATATGTGAACACAGCAGAGTGATATGCAGCTAATTAAGTGACAATTAGATATACAGGGGGTGAGGTGAAGTGAAATTGGGTTTTACGTCGTGTTTGAGAACATTTCGCTCATATGACGACGTGCATGCGTGTGTATGTGTATGTGCGGCTGCTTGTACTAGCCCAGACTTAAGCTGGTTTTATAGTGCTAGCCCACTGAGATACCATGCCGCAATGAAGCAAGAATACCCCACTCAGACACATTATACTGACTCCGAGCCGACCAGTCCTTGTTGTACCCATTAATGCCGAGCGCCAGGCAGGGACCAACAAGTACCATATTTTAACGTCTTTTGGTATGACGCGGTCGGGGATCGAACCCGCGACCTTCCGCTCTCCGGGCGGACGCTCAAACCACTACACCACGGAGGCGGTCAGTAAAGCCAGTTGACACAAACAATGAGGATAATGGGAGATGTGAACACAGCAGAGTGATATACAGCTAAATAAGTGACATTTAGATATACAGGAAGCCAGATATATACATGTATTAGTATAGTTAGCATTTGCCCGACCATGGATAATAAATATGTTCATATTCAAATTTATACATGAATACATTATCAGTGATGAGTGTGGCTATTATTGTCTGAAGCAATCCCCAAGTGAAGAGAAACGTTAGCACATATACATATCAAACAACAGCAAAATACTAACGCAACATTCTGCACATGAAGCATCAGCGCTCATTTTCCTCCGCTAGAACGACCAACCTAATCAGCTTAAATCTTAAGCCACATACATATGATAGATACATAGATAGATATTCTTTATTTCCTCCATAAAATGAAGATTACATTTGTATGGTAAACAACAGTACACAAAATCGCCAGTCGAATTAATGATATATTTCGAAATATGTTATTCGTGTTATTAAATATTATAATTTCTGAATTTGTATATGTTGAAACCAGTTGGAATTATTAAGTGTGTTGTTTGAATCTACTTGTACGCGAAATCACACGAATCAATAAATATCACACTTCAGACAAACACGTATATTCTGGTTTTATCAAATCAGCAAACATCACGTGTCTTTTCCCGTAAATGATATATTCACATTGCTTTAAACTGTGTTTGACATTGCTTTAAATATTGCTTTTGTTTGTTTGTTTTTTGTTCCGCAACATTCACATTAAACATTCTGTCAAACCAGTGATTGATAAGATAAGAAAACTCCCGACCCGAGCTCCTTGATACGTTAATCAGAGTCCCAGCGGGGGTTCACATAGTATTCGGAGGGGCGGTGGGGTAGCCTAGTGGTTAAAGCGTTGGCTCGTCACGCTGAAGACCCGGGTTCGAATCCCCACATGGGTACAATGTGTGAAGCTCATTTCTGGTGTCCCCCGCCGTGATGTTGCTGGAATATTGCTAAAAGCGGCGTAAAACCAAACTCAGTCCTTCAGTCAGTAGTATTCGGAGCGCTATGTGTCGCTATAAACCATGACACCTGACCACACCGAGCTCCTTCAAACGACAGACATCAGTTGCTGGGGAACCTTACAGAACAAGTCACCTATTCAGAAATACCCTTCTTTTGCTTTACGGGGCGGTGGGGTAGCCTAATGGTTAAAGCATTGGCTCGTCACGCCGAAGACCCGGGTTCGAATCCCCACATGGGTACAATGTGTGAAGCTCATTTCTGGTGTCCCCCGCCGTGATGTTGCTGGAATATTGCTAAAAGCGGCGTAAAACCAACCTCAGTCAGTCAGTCAGTCAGTCAGTCAGTCAGTCAGTCAGTCAGTCAGTCAGTCAGTCAGTCAGTCAGTCAGTCAGTCACTCAGTCAGTCAGTCAGTCAGTCAGTCAGTCAGTCAGTCACTCAGTCAGTCAGTCAGTCAGTCACTCAGTCAGTCAGTCAGTCAGTCAATCACTCAGTCAGTCAGTCAGTCAGTCAGTCAGTCACTCAGTCACTCAGTCAGTCAGTCAGTCACTCAGTCACTCAGTCACTCAGTCAGTCACTCAGTCAGTCAGTCAGTCAGTCAGTCAGTCAGTCAGTCAGTCAGTCACTCAGTCACTCAGTCACTCATTCAGTCAGTCAGTCAGTCAGTCAGTCAGTCAGTCAGTCAGTCACTCAGTCAGTCAGTCAGTCAGTCAGTCAGTCAGTCAGTCAGTCAGTCACTCAGTCACTCAGTCAGTCAGTCAGTCAGTCAGTCAGTCAGTCACTCAGTCAGTCACTCAGTCAGTCAGTCAGTCAGTCAGTCAGTCAGTCACTCACTCAGTCACTCAGTCAGTCAGTCAGTCAGTCAGTCAGTCAGTCAGTCACTCAGTCACTCAGTCAGTCAGTCAGTCAGTCAGTCACTCAGTCACTCAGTCAGTCAGTCAGTCAGTCAGTCAGTCAGTCAGTCAGTCAGTCACTCAGTCAGTCAGTCAGTCACTCAGTCACTCAGTCACTCAGTCAGTCAGTCAGTCCAGTCAGTCAGTCACTCAGTCAGTCAGTCAGTCAGTCAGTCTGTCAGTCAGTCACTCAGTCAGTCACTCAGTCAGTCAGTCAGTCTTTTGCTTTACAATTATAAAGCAACAAAACCTTTTCGTGAAAATCGACATGAACATTTTCACAATCATGAGACATATCTTCTGAAACAGTGTCCATTGTGCGACTCTGTCTATCTCTGGATCTCCAAATTGTGATGATACCATGTGGTCATTAAAAGTATGTCCCTCCCTCACAAGCACATGCAAAGGAAAGTCAATCATTCCCCTGAAAAAACACGTGAAAACAGTACCATTCAAATATGACATTATTTTTGTCACTGATGTGATTTGAATATTGTAAGCCCTGCTCGAGGTAGTGTGATCATGTGCTGCTCATACGGGTGAAAATCAGTGGTGGGGGGGGGGTAGCCTAGTGGTTAGAGCGGCCACCCGTCACACCGGGTTCGCTTCCCTGATGACCCCTGATATTTCTGAAATCTTGTTAAAAGCAACCGTTACGTAGGAACACAGTAAACGGATGAACATCACGAATGCCTTTCAGAGCCGTGTGATGGTCGACCCACATACAGACTGGACATGGGGCGGTGGGGTAGCCTAGTGGTTAAAGCGTTCGCTCGTCACGCCGAAGATACAGGTTCGATTCCCTACATGGGTACAATGTTTTAAGCCCATTTCCGGTGTCCGACGTCGTGATATTGCAGGGATATTGCTAAAAGCGCCGTAAAACTAAACTCACCCACTCACTCGCTGGACATATTCAATACTTCTATTGTGTACAACAAGATAAATCATATCTGTCTTTGGCTATCAATTTGGCCAACATTTCCAATACGACACAAAGACGTGTTATCTGCTTGTCATTGCCTGTCTTAGAAGGTCCATGTCGCTACAATCTCCAGTCAGTGATAGGCGTCTGATAACCCAGTGGCTCACGACATGACCCCGTTTACCAAGATGGCCGTCTATCGTCATATCATTCTGCCAACAATACTCCTTATTTTTGCATCCAACTGCATATTTGGTAAGTCATGTGATTCACGGTTATTTAATCAGTACTAGACAAAACGAAGCGATTTGTCCAAATGGCAAATGTATGGAGGTTTGACAAGGGTGCATTTACAGCCCTACACTAGTCCTGGTACTCCGAGGTACACATGACCATGATAAGACACTATGTTTCCAATTTATCCCAGCGTAGAGATGGAGACTTCAAGTGTCAATATTGTATACGTTAACACTTTGGAGACAAACACGTACAGGTAGGACAAGTGTCAAGGTAATGATCAAAGGAGGTTATTATCTATCATTATGCATTTCAAATCACGTCGCTCGTGACTGCATGACCATCCAAGGTCGTAGTCAAACATGAATATATGAATTGTACGTATATGTGGATAATAGAAAGCGAGATATTCGGGCTAACTGAGGCCCTTGGTTGAATGACGAGCCTTTGTATCGTTGTATAATTAAATATGCTCGATGATAACAGAACTATGGAATCCGAGAAGGGACATTGTCGCGTGTCGCGTTTTTGTAAATTTGTAGGCTGTTTTTACACATCTTACTTAGGGCGACAATGCGACAACGCGACATATTTTGACCTTGAAAATTGTCGCTATGTCAAGTGTCGCCCTTTGAGGAATACAATTTTTATATTCAAAACGCGACACGCGACATCGCAACAATGCGACAAATGAGCGAAGTCCTCGCGTTGTCGCGATGTCGCGTGTCGCGTTTTTGGTCAATTTTGCCTCATTTTGCTTGTATTTGAGAGGGCGACAACGCGACAATGCGACAACGCGATAATGTCCCTTCCAGGATTCCATACAGAACTGTCAGAACGGCAATTGTATGGATAGAGTGATACGGACATTTTTGAAAACGTCGAAACTGTGTACCCACGAAATGTTTTTGAATACACATTGACCGGAGTAATGATGTAGCCCTTAGTGTATACGTTCATATAACAGTATGAATATAAATATCTTCATCATGACCTTCAAATTACTTTTTAATATCATTCATCTATATATTATTATATACATATATATTATTGTTTCTGAAGATAACATTTTCACTCATTCTTTGCAACATATGCTTTGTGACATAAGACAAGAAAAATTCAGCTCTTTGCACCGCGTTGCTTGCCTACAAACCATGAAACCATTAAACACAAATATATTCTGTTGCAGCTGCTCGAATAATACCGATTTCAAAATCGCCCGAACTGTCCCCTGACGATTACGGATGATAACGACTATAATTTAAACATCAATGGAGTCCCCTGGTTGTTCAGCGAGAGTACGTTCTTCAGGGCTGATGGTCAGATGTACTCGGTGGAGGAAGGACACTCCCTCTGGTCAGCGTCACCAATGGGAGCGGCGTGGACAGGATGGGGCAATGGAAATCTGTGGACTTCCTTTTCAAGGCAGGATCTCACCAGATGCTGACAAGTCTCATATACTACATACAGCCCATTTACCCACTGGTCATGTTTAAACAGGTAGACATATACCTATCTGTTGACCATGTAGAATTATTTTGGGAGGGTGTAGACAGTGATGGAACAGGGTTGGGGTTTGGTTGGAGCGGGAAGGTGTTATTGGGAATAGCATTTTAGGACCTCAGACTGAAGGATTTGCGGGAACGTTCGGTGTATTGCCTCTGTGAAACAATGATGACCGATGCCATTCCCTATTTTGACTTGTACCATATGTGTTTTGTAGCTGACCAGTTGACCTGCCTTTGATGTAGGTGGGGCAGGATACACTCACCCTTTGCGCATCATAAATATTTCATAATGATTCATACCCCCGCTCTGTCATCGTATGTCATGGTATCAATCATTGGATATTCTGGTCCACCCATGTTTACAGACCGCGTCGTACACCAGTAATACTGCTGAATGCGGCCTCAAGGTGAGGTGGAGGTGAGGTGAGGTGAGGTGAGGTGAGGTGAAATTTGTGTTTAACGTCGTGCTTGAGAATATTTCGCTCATATGACGACGTGCATGCGTGTGTATGTGTATGTGCGGCTGCTTGTACTAGCCCAGACTTAAGCTGGTTTTATAGTGCTAGCCCACTGAGATACCATGCCGCAGTGAAGCATGAATACCCCACTCAGACACATTATACTGACTCCGAGCCGACCAGTCCTTGTTGTACCCATTAATGCCGAGCGCCAGGCAGGGACCAACAAGTACCATATTTTAACGTCTTTTGGTATGACGCGGTCGGGGATCGAACCCACGACCTTCCGCTCTCCGGGCGGACGCTCAAACCACTACACCACGGAGGCGGTCCAAACGAGGCCTCAAACAAACACATGTCATGATATAGTCTGAATAGTACAATCGACTCTGCTTTCAGCAGAGATGTCTTGTATTGGTATACTGTTTACATTTTGACACCTGGGACAAAACTAATTAGTTGGGATATGTTAACGAGGTTTGCCTAGTGTGAGGAGCAAGCTAGCTTCCTGTAAAGGAAAGTTTACACCCATTTTTCACTAGAGGATAAATAATAATAAAAAAAACAAGCAAATAATTATTCGACGGTTATATGTTTGATACCGATTTAATGGTTGTGGTTTCGACAGGACGTTCATAGTGTTTCCGCGAATATTTTAACGTATTATTAATGCTCACAATGTTTGTTGAAATGCAAATAGTGAGTGAGTGAGTTTAGGTTTACGCCGCACTCAGCAATTTTTCCGGCTATATGGCGGCGGTTTGTAAATAATTCAGTCTGGACCAGACAATCCAGTGATCAACAGCATGAGCATCGATCTGCACAATTGGGATACGATTACATGTGTCAACCAAGCCAGCGAGCTTGACCACCCGATCCCGTGAGTCGCCTCTTACGACAATGATGGGTCACTGAAGATCAATATTCTAACCCGGATCTTCACGGGTTGAAATGCAAATAACTACTTGAAACGTTATTACGCCTATTCGTTTAGTTTATGTATAATTGTCATCGTTCTTGTTCAACAAACTAGGGTACACATGATAAAAAACTAATGAGAACCAAATGGCCACGCTGTGGTACCTTGTGACTTCGGGAATGACGCTTATGCTATCAACCACGTTTGCCTGTTCAAAACTCGATAATGTACAGATCGACGTGAAATCTTTGCAATATTACAATATGTAAAACGCGCACTTCTCACTTACTACAGAAATACCTTGACGACGTCCATGACGCAAGTGCCAGTCTGAGAGATGAGACCATTTCCGGGTTCCCTAGCTTCCAAGTGGTTGACAAGTCAAATATTGGTCTTGGCTTTTTGTCCTACGGTGGCATGATGACAGGCGACACAAGAAGGAAATTCGGACCGTTCGTATCCTGTAACTAATTATACACATGGTAAAAGTATCGCAACACCTATTGAGATTTTGTTTTGTTGAGAAAATGTGGGGTGTTTGCCATACTTTTTTTTATGTGTATACGTGTTATAACGTTATTAAATGGCAACTAAGGAAGATGATACGTGGATTCATTCATGTGACTGAAATTTATATGTTGAAGCTGGTACCAAGAAACCTTTTCAGATCCACATTGCACATACAATAGTAAATGTCTACATGTCGGTGAATGCTTTGAGATGAACCTCTGTTTCAGATGGGGAGAAGTGATGACAGATTATAACCAGGGCATCACAGATGGGCCTCTGGTAATATTTGACAAAAACAAATCAGCAACTGCTTTCGTCATATCTCCAGCCAGTAGGTTCATGATCGCATCGATGTGGCACAAATCAATATTAGATATACAGGGAGCTGCTCACTGGGGCCCTCTGGGAACAGTTAACAATGTACCTAAGGACTTTGATATGACAACCATCGCCTACTGTGGGGGCCAAGGTATAAACAAGGTATGTGACAATAATTTCAGCGATTTAGTGTGTGATTGGCTTTGCTCTGTGTCAGAACTAGCCATCGTGCAAATATCGAATAGGGGACTTTGTGACGATTTTACGATTTTAAAATATTTTTTCATATTCCTCACTGTCGCATTTTTTAATGACCTAAAATTATTTGTATTTTATGTTTAACATTGTGCAAAATGCACTGAAAGGTTTGAGCTCTGGTATCAGAATAAGCGCTTCAAACAGGAGAAAGTAAGATCATGTGATATGCAAAAAGGCTTATGTCAGTGGTGTCATGTTATATGATTTCTTGGAAATTATTATCAAAAGTCTCCGATCTCAAATATTTTGAACATGGAACAAAGATATCTTATGTATATACACAGTCAAACAACGGGGTGTTGAATGGACCTATGAAATACTTCGTGTTATGCGAGGTTCGATAGAACCGAAAAATGATGATTTAGGAATGCGGGATCCTGCTTTTATATCGAGACAACCGTGTGTTCGACGCATTAAGGTTCGACGCAACGGGTTTGGGCTGTATTTGTTCTAATCGGCGTTAATCTACCTCTTTCTTCGCGTTCCAATCGTGGCTGTCAACACTGAACCATCATCTTTGTGTTGCAAGGCCTTGAAGACTGGGGACGTTCCTACAGCACTACTACCAGCGTGACGATCGTTACGTCAAGTCTGACCTCACTGTCAACTACATCGGATACTGGACTGATAACGGTACACCCACCGTCAGTACACACCCAGTACACCCAACGTCAGTACACCATCGTCAGTACACGTCAGTACATCACCGTCAGTACACCCAACGTCAGTACACCACCGTCAGTACACCACCACCGTCAGTACACCCATCGTCAGTACACCCAACGTCAGTACACCACCGTCAGTACACCCAACGTCAGTACACACCACTGTCAGGACACCCAACGTCAGTACACCACCGTCAGGACACCCAACGTCAGTACACCACCGTCAGTACACCCAACGTCAGTACACCACCGTCAGGACACCCAACGTCAGTACACCACCGTCAGGACACCCAACGTCAGTACACCACCGTCAGTACACCCAACGTCAGTACACCACCGTCAGTACACCCAACGTCAGTACACCACCGTCAGGACACCCACCGTCAGTACACCATCGTCGGTACACCCACCGTCAGTACACCACCGTCAGTACACCCATCGTCAGTACACCACCGTCATACACCCATCGTCAGTACACCACCTTGACACATTGTACATAGCCTGCATGTGTGCATTGGTTAACTGATCATGGATGCTCAATCCAGCTGTCTGCCCAGCTGTAGCTAGTCAGCTCATTATTAAAGGGCCACTGGGTATTTTGTGGCATGGGACATATTAAACAAGCGCCAATTGGCCGGAGTGTTGGAAATGTAATTAAAGTTTAAGAACATGTTTTTTATTACCATATCACACTGTTTGGATGTTTTATGTAAATTGAAAAAAACAATGTATAAAGATATTTAAAACTTAAAACAATGTTTTCATTTGAATGCAGGCTAGCTATTCTCGAAACGTTCGTAGCCCTACAAACTTCTTAAGCCCATTCGTAACACGTTGGCCACGATCAAAGTTAAGAATTCTTAGGGCTACGAAAGTTTCGAGAATAAGGGCCCAGGTGAGTAGGTTGGTTTCACAAAAGAGATAAACTTCAGATAATTTACCATGTAGGGAATAGAACCGAGAACTTCGGTGTACAGAGTGAACGCATATAATACCAGGCTAGCGACCAAACCGCTCTTTCATTGTGACAATGCCGACACTTCTCTCATTACCTCGATATAACAGTCATAATAACTATTACAAAAAAGAGTACCCTGTGTATATTTGTAAAATGCTCTCTTAAATGGGTTAACTATTTTTTAATACTTATAATTATCATTAATGATTAGGAACTGAGGATGTGAAGACCTCAAACTCAGCCAGAAATCTGGGAATCATCTTCCAGTCCAACATGTCCCTAGATGAATATGTCAAGTCCCTCTGCAAGTCATGTTTCTTTCACATTTACAACATCGGCAAGATCCGCAACTTCCTAGATACTGAGACAACAAAGCTTATAATGCAAACACTTGTAATCTCAAAGCTGGACTATTGCAGCTCGCTCTTTTGTAAATTGCAGAAAATTCAAAACGCAGAAGCTCGTGTGGTCTCTCGAACCCATCGCCATGACAATATATCGCCAGTTCTGAAATCCCTTCACTGGCTTCCAGTAAAGTACAGGATCTACTTCAAGATTCTGCTACTGACTCATTACTGCCTCTATGATGACCAGTCCTGTGACTACCTCGCCAGCTTGTACATCTGCATGTACCACCCAGAGCTCTTAGATCAATAGATACGTTAAGACTAACACAGCCAAGCACTAAAACCTCCATGGGTGATAGAGCCTTTTCTGTAGCAGCACCAGCTCTATGGAACAATCTTCCAGTCACCCTCAGACGAGTCCCAGTCACTTTTCAAGAACTTGCTCAAAACTTACTTCTTCAAGATGGCTTCCAAATATAACTCTTTTCACACTTATTTTGTTTTTAACGATGTATGCAGCGCCGTTGAGCATCTGTGATGGAAACTAGGCGCTATACAAGCCAATTATTATTATTATTATTATTACAAAGCCGTAAGTATACATGAATAGAAGTTATAACATATTGTTTCTGCGATTAAGTGTTAACATTTCTATGTTTCTCCAGGGGCTTACTACTACTATAACACTGTGCCCGGGAAAACCTATGAAGACACGATGCTTGATGTCGTGAACTATTTTCCACAAACTGGCATTGCATTCAAGTAAGTTGATATAAATTCTTCAGAAAGTGCGTTCACCAGTGTTTCAACAGCCTAACTGTTAAATGGGTATGCTTGTGCGAGGGTATAATTTGCTCTATAATTTACATAAGCATTGCTAAATGCGGCATGAAACAACATTACACAACATAAACCTAACTCGCAGTTGTTGTGCAATGGTGCTGTGGTCATCATGTAAATGAGAAAAGATAAGACGAAAATAAGGATCATATCAAACTGAAACTATACTCATGCCAATAATGGTTGTCACCCCCTTCAATTGTTTTTTATTGGAGAGGGGGTGTGGCTTGGTTGTGTGGGGTGTGTGGGGGGTTGGTGTGGGGAGTGGGGTGACATCCATTTCTGGCATGAGTATATATATAACTGTTGAATGTCATCCAATCTTTGTTGAAATCTCTTTATGTGCTTTTGGGCTAATTCTTTCCATGAAACAGAATCTAAAAAATGTTCTGTTTAAGTGATGTCTTTTAGTCTGTCAAAGCGTTTTCAAGGTTACGTTGCAGAAGAATTAAAGGAAGTACGTTGCCTTCACTAATACCATTATCGTCAAAGATGAAAGAGTATGGCATACTATAAAACAAGACGTTTTAATGCGTGTATTCGTAGTTAGATATCTGTCAAAGCAGCAAGAGCCAACAAAGGGTAACGTGTTATGTTGCAGATACATACAGTATGACTCATGGTGGTACTTCAAGGGAGTCGGGGACGGTGTAAAGACATGGGTAGGCCGTCCAGACATATTTCCCCATGGGATGCAGTAAGTTATCCAGCTCGTACATACAACACTGCTGCTTAAATGTAATCCTACAAACTGAACTGTACCACACGTTATGTATTAAAGAAGGTCTATCCGTGAATCAATTGGCTGCCCCAGGAGGATTGTCACAGGTTATTCAAATCGGCAGCTGTACAATGAGTATACGAACACAACGAAGGATAGTTGTTATTTGACTATTTAAACACAACGAAACATAGTAGATATTGACTATTCAAACACAACGAAACATAGTAGCTATTGAGTATTCAAACACAACGAAACATAGTAGATATTTGACTATTCAAACACAACGAAACATAGTAGCTATTGACTATTCAAACACAACGAAACATAGTAGATATTGACTATTCAAACACAACGAAACATAGTAGCTATTGACTATTTAAATACAACGAAACATAGTAGCTATTTGACTATTCAAACACAGCTAAACATAATTGTTGTTTGACTATTCAAACACAGCTAAACATAATTGTTGTTTGACTATTCAAACACAACGAAACATAGTAGATATTTGACTATTCAAATACATCGAATCATAGCTTGATTTTTGACCTATTCAATCACAACGAAACATAGTAGCTATTTGACTATTCAAACACAACTAAACATAATTGTTATTTAACTATTCAAGCACCACAAAACATAGTTGCTATTTACGCACAAATTAAAGCAATAATGTATTTTCTCATTTCAATGCTTTGAATTAGAAAAAAAACGTAAGTTGACCAGAGTTAGCGTCAACTGGCAACCACAAGTTTATATTTTCATATATTTCACTGATGTTTATATTTCAGGGATACAAGCGTATGGACAGTACTGTCCTTCAGGCCAACAGAATTCTGTTTGTCCAGATAACAGAGACTGGCTATTCAAATTAGCGCCTGTTTTAATAATTTGGCTCATAACCTAACATGTAATTACTTTGCAATACACACCCTTTCCCCACAAAGCGTAGATGCAATAAGCGCCATTATTGAAAGAGTCATATAGATTTATGGGATGTCATATCTGAATATGTAACAACAAGTGTTAATAGGTTTATTGTGTTGATGTGAATCGCAGTTGAAGTACATGATGTTAACACTATGCTAAAATAACTGGAAGTTAATACGAAATATGGAAACTGGACAACGACTATCAAACACCGAACAGAGCAAGAATAAAGTTTATGGAAGAATTACTTAAAACATTCGCCTGAAGGCAGCCGGTGGTTTATAATTAGCCACATGCAATACGCGAGAAAAGAAAATGGTTCATTCCAGGTGCACATGAACAGAACTCCTGAAAGTTGAAAATGCGAAGACTTTTATGCTTATATTTCTTAATACTGGCGCAACTCCACAATACTGATACTGGGAACACATCGATACTGCTAGCGTTAAACTTTCTTGGTTGGGTCTATATTTTCAAAATGAACGTTTTCTTGTAGATGGGTGTACAATAAAACTGGATTACCGGTGTCAGCACACAATAAGTTTTGGTAAGTGACTGAGTTCGTTTTTTCTGCTTCTTTGAGTTCAGTTATCAAGGCGTTTCACCACGATGTGGAAGGACAGGGGGAAGAAATTGTTACGTAAGAATGAAACCCTGAAGCACAGGGCAAATCCATAGTAACCAAGATGATTGGTTCGCCAGAAATGCAGGAACGTACTGTCGTCGTTCATTGAAGCTACTTAGAACAGAAACATTTACAAATCATTGATCTATTTTCTATTTTCTAATATACTACCCATCAAAAGTTTAGACTCACTAGTGTAAATATAGCCACTCACTTCAGTCAACTGTTCTGAACTAGATTTGCAAAATATTCCATACTGTTTAAAGATATTTTTCACACATGAACTGATGTTTTATAAAACAAATGTTGAAAAATCGATTGTCATGAGTTCAATAAATAATGAAACTCAGTGGAAATTGACAAATTCTTAACAAAACTTTACACCACAACGCAGCTGTTCACATGCATGATATTTGCACATGCTTTTCAGCAATTTGATGCATGACCCTTGTGCAATTCATCTGCATGAAGTTTGCAGTTGGTTTCCCCAAGTTAGTTGAGAAATTCATCTTCGATGTAACAATATACCGGTATATAGACATAACAAATAGTGAGTGTTTTAAATGAGTCTAAACTTTTGATGGGTAGTATAATGCAATATTCCCTGCATTGAACACATAAACCGATGGATCTTTCCAAATAGGAGAAAAATGGAAAACCATACTGTTGGTGTACATTTTAAAAGAATTCCTGAAAACAGCGACGGCTAAAATTCGCTTAATTTCATTTCTACTGTTTGATTAAAGAGAACACACACTGTGTGGTTTGGTTCTAATATATCTAAAATTCATGTACCCTAAAATACCTGAGTATGTTCTGCCTGTAGTGACGTTTAATATGGCACAGAACAGAACGTCCTGCAGAATTAAAAAAATATAGTGTGTGAGTGTGAGATGTGTTTTAAGTTTTTGTAATTTTAAGACTATCCTCTACGCGAATGCATGATATCATGGCTATCTGATTCCTAAGAACCTGCACCCGTTACAGTGGGAATTGTACAGTCGACTTCCGGCAGTGATGTCCCTGACAATAAACACAAACCTTTTAGTAGTTTAGAGGATGAAGTCCCTGTTGCATCCGTGAGCTTTATAACGTTTTGTTGAACAAATCAGAATCCAGCACGCACTTCCAACTGTCCTACAAAGTATTATTTATGAGTCAACAAATGCCATACACTTAGCACGAAAATATCTCTATTTGAACAGGTCGGGTGATACCACTTATGCTAAACAAAACGGAGGAAAGTACAACTTCATTATAGAGGGCATAAGAGCAGTTCCTGACGACCAGGTAACGTATCTCAACATACAGGTGATAAGATCACAATAGTGTCGACTTAAGGTTGCTTGTTGGTTGGCTGTGTACCGCCACATTCAGCAATAGTCTAGTCATACAGCGGCGGTACGCGATTTGTATGGATACATAATACATAAACGTTCATGCGCAGTACGTAATTATTGGACTTTCATTCTATTGAACAACTGAATAAGCAAGGGAAGGATTATGGTTTTATACCTTTTGTGTCAATATTTTCTCCAAGTCAGGGCGATGAAATAAAATTCTGCATGCAATATCTGTGTTGGATTATTAGGGTTCTTCAACGCATGTTAATTGTCTTGTTTTATTCGCAGACCTTTTGGGACGACCTTCTGAAGTCAGGGCGAGAATGGGGGTTGATCACGTATGAACAGGTAGGTCGAAACCAGCTGTTCTGTTATTGTTTTATCATTAATCATCCAGAAGGGAAAGGTCTTTGAACGACCTTTGGAAGTGATGCTCATGAAGATTGAGAATTTATGATGTCAACTTCTTCATTATTGACGTCGTGTTTCGCATACACAAGAAGCTGACATCCATAATTCTCACCTTTCATCCAGTACAGGTCTTTTCAGAATGCTTGGATAAGACATCACATTGCATACTACGGCACAGTCAATTGTCATTGTTGGAGCTTGTTATCTGCACTATCATATCCAAGACTTACTAATTACAAAGAGCTGGAAAGAGCTGGAAAGAGCTGGAAGAATGGTTTTTGGATGAAAATCAGAACCGTGTCCTCATGTCTTCTGATATCAAATAAACAATCGTTATGTTATATATCAAACTATTATCGACTCGTGTTGATATATTTCATTCTGCAGATATATTTTAATTATTCCCCAGGATTGGCTGAACCACGAGTTCCTGAACGTGAAAGCTCTGCAGACCAATGTTTCTCTGGGGGAGACGTGGTTAAAACAGATGGGGAAGGCAGGTGTAGACAACAATGTGACCATCCAGTACTGCATGTCCAACTCCAGACATATATTACAAGCTCTGGAGATCCCTGCTGTAACCCAGGTGAGGATATAGATTAAGACAGACTTGAATATATACCGTAAAGATACAGACTTGAATACATACCGTAAAGAGACAGACTTGAATACACACCCTAAAGAGACAGACTTCGATACTTACCGTAAAGATACACACTTGAATACATACAGTAAAGAGACAGACTTGAATACATACCGTAAAAACACAGACCTGAATACATACCGTAAAGATACACACTTGAATACATACCGTAAATATACAGACTTGAATACATACCGTAAAGAGACAGACTTGACTTCATATCGTAAAGTTACACACTTGAATACTTACCGTAAAGACTGCTGACTGACTGAGTTTGGTTTTACGCCGCTTTTAGCAATATTCCAGCAACATCACGGCGGGGGACACCAGAAATGGGCTTCACACATTGTACCCTTGTGGGGATTCGAACCCGGGTCTTCGGCGTGACAGGCCAACGCTTTAACCACTAGGCTACCCCACCGCCCATACCGTAAAGCTACAGACTTGAATACATACTGTAAAGATACACACTTGAATACATACCGTAAAGATACAGACTTGAACACATACCGTGAAGATACAGACTTGAATACATACCGTAAAGATACACACTTGAATACATACCGTAAAGAGACAGACTTGACTTCATACCGTAAAGAGACACACTTGAATACATACCGTAAAGAGACAGACTTGAATACATACCGTAAAGAGACAGACTTGAACACATACCGTAAAGATACAGACTTGAATACACACCGTAAAGATACAGACTTGAATACATACCGTAAACATACACACTTGAATACATACCGTAAAGAGACAGACTTGAATACATACCGAAAAGATACACACTTGAATACATACCGTAAAGAGACAGACTTGACTTCATACCGTAAACATACACACTTGAATACATACCGGGATGACTTTATATTGTCTAATAATCCCTAAACAGCTGCTATCTGTGATTGTGTCAGTTAGAAATACACGTATAATCACAGTGCAGTGATGAGGTAAATTAGTCCAAATGAAACACTTATGTAACATAACTTAGATGAAAATTGTTATTGTTCAAGTCATCAACGTTCTCTGTGTGTCAAGGCGACAATAAAGTCATCGGCATTGAAGGAGACCAACACATATGTATGCTAAAAGCAACGTCACCTTTGATTAAAAACACAGGGTATTGTGGACCAATTTGTACCCGGAATCCATAAACTCATACCAAACTTATGACGTATACCTGTTTGGGTCGTAAAAAATTGTCCTAAGTTGCAGTTTGTCCTTAGTTCCAAAGTACTTCGGAAGCACAATTAAATCGTTGTGACCTTACACTGATTCCGGTTCGAAAAGATCAGCAACGCCTGATAAATGTAAGCGGAAGTTGGACAGGGGTGGTTTCTTGTATGGCTGTCTGTCATCCTAACCCGATAGCCTTGGTCGCTGTGTATGCTTCAAGCCACTGCTACAGTCGTACAATCTATTGATCTATACCTAGCTTAGTGATGATTGTGAAGTTAAACTTTCATAGTTTCACTCATAATGTTTTATGAACTATGATCGTTGTCGTGTTAGTCCTGTTCATCGTTGCCACCATCTCCATCGGGGATTTGTCTTCATCAGACTCCCCTGTTGATTCTCATAAGTCACTAATGCCTCATGTATTATATCGACCAAGAAGGCAGGCGAGGCCTACTGTAGGCGTCCGAACTCGCTATAGATATCTGTAGATGTGGTGTCAAATTTATCTCCGGGGAAAATATATAGCTTTCTTCAGGTTTTGAGTGTTTTATGTACCCGACTTTAGATAACAATTTATTCATAACCATATTCCTATCAATCACTTTGTCATGCTCACATTATTCACAAATGGCTCGTATGTTTATGTGCCACATCTAGTTAAATCCTTGACCAGCAAAGAACAGCGTGGGCAAATATTGAAAATATAAAATTTAATTCACTAGGCACCTTGAAATGTATTAAAACCATTTGGAACCTATATTTCTATTAGAATTCTTGTCTTACATCCTTGATATAGACCCGTGAAGGTCCGGGTTAGGTGGAACCTTCAGTAACCCATGGTTGTCGTAAGAGGCGACTAACGGGATCGGGTGGTCAGGCTCAATTGCGCAGCTCGATGCTCATGCTGTTGATCACTGGACTGTCTGGTCCAGACTCGATTATTTACAGACCGCCGCCATATAGCTAGAATATTGCTGAATGCGGCGTAAAACTAAATTCACTCACTCCTTGATATACCAGCGTGAACTGTTAATTGTGACAGTTCCAACACATGCAATATATTACATGGTATGTATTTGTTTTCCTAAGGCCCGTGTCAGTAATGATTATCATCCAGGCTTGGAACAATGGAAGATCGGTGTCTCATCAATATTCGCCCACGCCATGGGAATCAGACCGTACAAGGACACCTTCTGGACGACGCGATATCAACCAGGAAATAAATATATTGGTAAAATAATAAACCCGTATACTTTCCTCGCAAGAGAAATATGTGTTGATTATCCTGTGTACAGAATAAATCAGCCTGTGTAAAACCTTACATCTGATATCGTCAATGTTAGAATACATTATTAATAATTAACACATATTATTTTATCACAACGTTTTGTGTTTATTATATTTAACACATTTATCACATATTTTGTATCAGTGACTTACCAAGTCACACACAGATATTCATCGTTTCAGGAGGAACATCAGAACCCAACACGGAGCTGAATGCCTTGATAGCTACCCTAAGCACTGGTCCTGTGGGACCGGGGGATATGATTGGGGCATTCAACGAATCAATAATAATGAAGTAAGCAGTATACCTTGACGTACTCCTTACAACACAATGCGATAAATCGGTGGTCCGGCAACTAAAATTGGATTGTGTTGGGTTGCATCCCTCAAAACAAATGGCAAAGCTCGAAACTATTAATAATTTTAGCCTGATGTTTCATAATAAGTCTAATGGTTGTTTAGGCCGTAGAGTTCAACGCTAACTGCCGGCAAAAGTGGTACATACTTAAAAACTAGATTGGCTGAAAAGATTATGAATCATGTTATCAAAATGTGGAGTAGAATGTCGCCGAAACACAATTTAAGATCTAAACATAACCTTGATATTTGTTTAAAATTCATCACCATCGGATAACCGTTTTGTCATTTTGACCATCATTAAATATTCCAGTAAACGTCCTTTTGTGAGTCAGTACACATGCAAGTGGATATTTAGATAGTGTTTAGTTGACTGTAGAAATCAAAATGTCTGATTGTTCTCTGCGGTTGACGTTTACTGTATTTTACTATTACAGAAAGGTTTTGGTCTCTTTTACTGTTGTAAAGAATGTTTCGTGTTTTTTTCAGGAGTGTCAATGCCGAAGGGAAGATTCTGAAACCATCTAAACCTGCAACAGCCATAGATAATCAAATACGAAGGGTAATATGCTAATCGATTATCAGTTATCACCTATACGTATATAAGGTTATCGTATCGGTGAACATATTAGCAGAAAATCTCACAATAATGCTTGCGTCGTGCTGATTGTCTCACTCTTTTGTTGTCGGTGTTTTCGAAGTCGTTAACACATTGCCGATGACGTCGTTGTTTGGCGTCTCCCTGACAACCGCCCTGTATTGACTATTAACTTTTATCTCAGGACCCCACATCGACAATACTTCTTTTAGAAACAAAGGCATATCATTGTATTGAATCTGTAGAGTATTAGTTAAGATGAATATATACTTCTTGGCTTGTGATTTCTTAATACATGAAAAGAAATGGGCTTTGAGTCTATGGACAGAGGGCCGAACTCTGAAAATAATTCAGCGTTGCAGTCGAACCTTGCTTACCCGGACACTTGTGTATTCTCAACTATTGTGTGGATACGCATAGGCGGATCCAGGGTGGGGTGGGGTGGGGGTGGTTGGGATTTGTGTGTGCAGGGGTGCGCACCCCCCGTTTTGTGCTGAAAGTTTGTTAAATGACCATTGAAACGCGGGTAAAATTGAAGTGTGCACCCCTCCTTTTCTCAATAGTGTGCACCCTCCCCCCTTTCTCAAAAAGCTGTATCCGCCCCTGATACGTGAAGTTTAAGATGTCTGAAACCTTTGCCAGTTACCTCCCTTACCAACATTCTCAAAATGCATATATCCCATACAAACAACTCCATCATATAATGTATTAGATTATTCGGGTATTTTGCAGAGTCAAAAACTTCATGATATCCCTTAACAAATTCACCGGAACGATAGGGGCAACAAATTTGGTCAATAAAATGTGAAATTTACGCTAGCTTATCACTTGACATGATTTGTACCAAAATCTTAGCATAACAATGAATCGGTCCATTCATCTGGCTAGACCATGTCTATGTCTAATAACCCAAGGTGCAATATAATAACTATGTGGTATTTCAATTGTGAAAATTTACTCCTGTGGGTGAGTCGGGTTTCTGTTTACTGCAGCTGGCGTTCGGCGCAGATTTTAACGGCCCGTCTGGGGAGGTATACACCACTTACTGCGACCTGGGTGGAATATGGAAGTTTGGTATCATTCTGGCGGCTGATCTCCTGGCAGGGTACACGATATCCCCAACAGATGCAGGCTTTCAGCAGTTAAAACAGGTAGTTAACAACAGATGGAAGTGTAAAACTGCTAGTAATAAGTGGTGGCGCGTGGTCCTGTGCTCAAAGCTCAGGTCACAAATCGGTGAAGTTAAGCAGCGTCGAGCTCGGAGAGTCCTTGGATGGGTGACCGTGTTTGGCAGCTTGACTCCTGAGAGTTTCTAGGACTTGAGTCCTGCCCCACAACGAAGCACATGTGACACATGTGGTCTCACCTTAGGCAAGTGAGTTTGTTCAAAATTGTCTTTGTTCACCCAGCAGGAAAATGGGTACCCGGTGGAAAAAGTCATACTATAACCTTCTAGCGCCTAACAGGCAGCTTGGGTTATCCGGGGTAATAATGTGCTGTGCCTTGATTGTTAGCGCTATGAGCATACCTAGTGTGAAGTTTGGCGCTATATAAATGGACACATGATTATTATTATTAATATGCAATCACAGGTAAAACAGAACTAAGTATGATACACAGGTACAGTTAACGTACACCTACAGGTAAAATACAACTACATTTATCAGGCGATCGCGTGTGAAATTCTGATATTGTGAATTCGAATCTCGGATGAGACTCAAATCGAAAAAGTAATGAAGTCTGTACTTAACTGAAAACATACCATATGTTTCATTTAATGGGCAGATATAGGAAATTCACAACTGCAGGTGGATGCAATTGTATGAAATTATTATCTGTAGATAATAGACACATACGGTTAATAAACACTTGCAAAGGCTCAGCAAATACAATGAATTGTCAATAACAGGTGAGTGGAGGGGCCGGATAAGACAGGATGGTCAAATCATGCACAGTTATACACTGACCAGTCTAGTGCATCCAGGACAGTCAAAAGCAATCTACATCAAGAAACATCCAGAAATCATATACACATCATATACAACACCACTTTAAAACGACAACATTAAGTATACTGAAGTATTTGGTCTTGACCTTCTCACGCACTTTCACTCTAAGGTACAAATGCACAAAAATGCGGAAGTTCTTGAAAAAGTAAATAGTAATATTTAAAAACATTTATTTCCCTTTTCTGCAGTTTCCGACCAGCAGAGTGTTTTCACACAGAAGCACAAGCAACATCGACATCTTCACCGATGAGAGTCCCCTGGAACTATCTGGCTGTTCAACAGTTGACTTCTGTCTATACTACACCTCACCGACCATAGCTATGGGCGACAAGTAAGTAAGAGAATAAACGGTGGTGCAATAATCTGAAGTATGATTAATATTTAATAGATAAGAATGTTTTCATATTTTCGTTATTGATTTTCGGTGTTTTTGAGTGTTGGATACACGTTCAGTGTTATCCGTAGGACATATCTGTCTGTAAGGGTTATGGTTAAAAAGGTCTGTGTACGTAACGCAGACATATACAAATATAAACCGTTCTTTCCTGGTCATTGACCATTCAGCTTTCACAAATAGTACGCTCGACTGCTTATACATAAATGAATTGACGCAAGATCCCTATTTACAGCGGAATGTATTAATGATCATTAATAATTTCCGCTGTAAATATGGATCTTGTGTCAAGTTTATGAATGTGTCAGGAAGGAATGAAGGAAAACGAACTGCCTTGTCAATGTAGAAGTTTTGAACTTCGAATCAATTCCTGTTAATTTTTATATATTATCATAAACAATATTTTTTATCACTCTAATGAAGTTTACAGGTGTTGAATGTTCGTTCGACACATGTGAATGACGCTTTCTACCAAGTTCTAATGCTCACACATGCAAACTTTGCACTAACGAAAGACTCGAAAGATTAACGGTTTATTAATCGATAATCGTTTTACGCCGCTTTAGTAATATCCCAACGTCATCACAGCGGGGGACACAAGAAATGGGTTTCATACGTTGTACCCATGTAGGCAATCGAACCGGCGTGACTAGCGAAGGCTTTATCTATCCGTCTGTCCCCATCAATGATTCAGAGAAAACCATACTACCCACGAAGAGCATTATAATGTAAGCATACATATTTATATATACATATTTTCCAGCACCGTCGTTGTCGTCCTTGGGGAGCTGGATAAGTGGGTGCCGATGTCTCCACAGAGGGTAGTGGGGATCAGCATGGACACTGATGTGACTATCCGCATTACTGGTGCTCCCGGGGAGAGGGTCACGCTCTGGTTCAGCCTCAATGACCAGGTTGTCACTGTTAAATGCACCGTTGGTCCAAAAGGGTTTGCTACTATTCTCGCCAGAGCACTTACATGCGCTTCTGAGTAGCTGTGGTTGTTAATAAATTATTTTGGAGACTTTACTGAAACATTGCCTCCTCTTTTTGAAACAAACCAACTGCGAGTGCTTGTTGACGTGAACCATGTGGAACCAGCTGTTTCTAATCTGTGACCCGTTTACAAATACTACCCTTGAAGATCCGAGTTTGAATTGGTGTTCAGTAATCCATGCTTTGTCGTAAGAGGTGACTAATGGGATCGGGTGGTCAGGCTCACTGGCTTGGTTGACACATGTCATCGTATCACAATTGCGTAGATTGATGCTCATGCTGTTGATCACTGGTTTGTCTGGTCCAGACCCGATCATTTGCAGACCGCCGCCATATAGCTGGAATGTTGCTGAGTGCGACGTAAAACTAAACTCACTCACTCCTGTTTGAATGCTAGATGACGTGAACCATCTGTGGTCAGTTGTATGTCTTGAAGTGCTGAGTTTCTAATCTGTCACTATTGAAGACCCGGTGCCAAATACGTAAAGCAGATCTGAATACCGTTTGTGTCGTTTTTCTTTCTTATGCGGTGCCCTTTGAATCATGCAATGATTAGAATTGCAGGTTAGAATTGGTCCTTAGCAACCCATCGATCATTATCACATCACAAGACATGCTGGAATATGAAAGGGTGTGGCGCTAACCAAAACTATCTGTCCAGGCGACCTCCCCCGACACACACACACGCACGCACGCACGCACACACACACACACACACACACGCACACACGCACACACACACACACACACACACACACAAAAAAGCTCAAGGAATGCTGTATTGGCTGGATATAGTTAATGAGTGACCATCTATAGTCTATGAACCCATTTTCCACAGACAACGATAAATACGCTGTGAATCAATATCTAAACTTGTCAACTGAGGAACAGTATAACTGGTGTAACAAAGATGGGTGAGCAGACGTTGGAACAAAACAGTCAACACGCCGCTAATTGAACCAGCTGTGACCAGTTAATTATAACACCTGGGAGTAAATTAACTCAGCACTCTCAGAGTGAATAACGTCAGTTCTGTTCGATGTGGAGCAAATGGCACTGTAGACCTATCCCACGAAGTTTCTTGGACTGAGGAAGAATTACCTCATCTCCCTGGTATATACAGGTATTGCAAATGTTCTTGACTATTAACAATAAAAATATACTTGACCTGATAATAACAATGATAATCTTGAGAATGAGTAATTCCTGGGTTACAAGGAAAAGGGATAATTGCTACAGTCGTGGAGTGACACCAGATGTACGTCAGAACAAGATCAAAACTGTCCCATGTCTACCTACTGGCTAAACTCAGTTTCGTACGACCACCAAGCAGTGGGGCCCTCCGCAACGTTTAGCAATTCCTTGTAGTAATTTCACTCGGTAGCTATGAACTATTTCAGTTAGAAGCAATGACCTCGGTGTAGACATCCTAGCTGAAAGAACTGTATGTCCTCGGAAGTAAACACAACTGTTCCTCCTACAGTGCGGATAACAAACCAACCGCTGTAACATTGGAGATATATATTTAAAATAGCGTGAAAAAAGTTAAATAACGATACCATTAATCGTTTATAGCTAGATATGTTGGTTGGATGGTCTATTGTTTAACGTCGCACTCAGCAATATTCCAGCTATATGTCGGTGGTCTATAAATCATCGAGTCTGGATCAGACAATTCAGTGATCAGCAGCATGATCATCGATTTACGCAACTGGAGTGAGTGAGCGAGTGAGTTTGGTTTTACGCCGCTTTTAGCAGTATTCCAGCAATATAACGGCGGGGACACCAGAAATGGGCTTTACAAATTGTACCCATGTGGGGAATCGAACCCGGGTTTTCGGTTTGACGAGCGAACGCTTTTAAACTACTAGGCTATCCAACTGGAGCTGGATATAGACAATTAGTAAGATAATGTAGGACTATATATATGCATGAAACACATCAACTCGTGAAAACAACAATTACTTAACACATTCGATATGTAACGAAGCATACACACAGGAGCTAACGTATATGGAATGAAAACCTTGCACTTAGATGATCATAACTAGAGGTATATAGAACAGAACCTATGACCTTCCGGGAACGGTTAAAGGGACGCAACTCTGACGATCCCCAGATTCACGAGGATATACTTAATGACTGTGTGGAGTATGTCAAGTGACTGGTCTCGTGGCAAGATTCCGTTTGGTTTAAACATTCTGAAATTAGAAGCACAACATGGAGTTGTTCACTTGAATCAATAAATCCATCCACACCTTCTGAAACTGCTTCTTGGCTTCTTCGTAAGCCAGGACAATGCTATGAACTCATCGTTCAGAAGGATATTAACCCAAATATGGTGAGAGCGATTGCTGAGGATTTTATTCAGGAACGACATTCAGATTTTACGCACATTTATACTGACGCCTCCAACGATTGAACAAATATAATCACGAAGAAATCATTTTTACTGATTCACTGTCAGCCATAAAGGCCATTGAGTCTGGAGTAAATGGGACCAGAAATTAAATTGTTTATCAAATTTTGAAACTGAACACAAATTTGAATACTAAATACTAAATATCTCATGTGATAATGTATGGGTACTAGCTCATGTCGGTTTGCTGGGTAATGAAACAGCGGACAATCTTGCCATGTCGGGATTGCTAAAGGATGAGGTTAATAATTTTGAATTCAGGCCTTGCCATTGGGAAGTCGGTCTCCATTTAATGGCAAAACTTGGGGGATGTTGGATCTACTGGAAGACATATATACAGACTCTGCCCTTCAGTAACACAAAGTTGTAAATTTTGCCGTCGTAAGAGACGTGATGAAGTTGTTTTAACTAGGCTCTAAGCGTTTTGTATGTTTAAAAATCTATTAATTACATATTCTGTTCGAACAATCGTCGAAATATATAACTAAAGTGTTGATAACATGATTTTACGCAATTGCACAAGTAGAAAATCGACTTTTACGACAATCGACATTCGTTTTGAGGCAGTTTCAAGGTCTAATTACTACGCCACGTCTTGACGCTGCGACACGGAACATCGCCATTGAAATAATGCACGCTAGAGATTACCAATCTATATACATGCGCCTATACATGTTTGAAATTACAACATTTTCGCAACAGATTTCTGGTTTTGCGTTTCTTTTTGCTTTTCTTTTGAATAATATATTTGTTTGCTTGATGTTTTGAAACATACCATTAAGCAGAAGATCCTGTCATTTCATCAAAATATCTAGCTAGTGAATACAATTGTTTTTGGCATGATAAACATAAACATTTGCAGTAGGCCTACTTATATTTATGATAGCTCAACTTCAATTAATGTGGTGGGCGCGAACATACCCTACTTGAGGTCTAGGTCGCCCTAAAACTAAATCACCACCACCACCCAGATACACGAGGAAGTGATGAGTACAATGACTGATCTGTAACGATGTGCAATTAATTTTATATACCTGTTCTATTTTAGAACATTAATCATATCCTCATGTATACCGAAACCACAAAAGAAATGTCGTATTGACAGGGCTTTCTTAAAGCACACACTTTAATTCACTCTAATTAACAATCAAATAAGAGGACTGAGTTCAAACTTGACAATTATGGTAAACACAATTTCGGGAATCACATTTAGAGTTCACACAAACAAATCACCAAAGATACCCCAAAGTCAGTATTTTGAGTGGCCGCTGTGGGCATCGATCAAATCGTTGCATCGTCGAAGAAGGCCATGGGCATTTGGATCCATACACTGCGAAATGCCTGATCGAGTCCAGCCGCTGTTGTCGGCCTTGGTTGGAGGCCATTCAGTCTTCTTTGAATTTCATCCCAAATGTGTTCTACTGAACTTAAATTCCGAAAAAGTCCAGGCTATTGTAGGGTTTGGATGCCATGTTGTCTTAGGAAGTCCAATGTTGCTCTGGCAGTGTGGGCACGATCGTTGTCTTGCTGGAAGATGTGATTTCTGTAACGTCCAAGATCTGGTACAACGTGGTCTTATGGTTTAATCAATATAGCGAGCAGCTGTCATGTCATTTCCTCATCCTAGACCAAGATTCTGGAACACCACGGTGTCAACTAACTGTTCAGACCGATTGCACCCCACACTATGGTGCTTGGACCACCCCACGAGTCTCTTTCAACAATACACTCATTGGAAAACATTTCACCACGCCCTCGCCATACTCTCACTCTGTCCTCGACTGTCGAAACACTATATTGGCTGTAATGAGATAACATCACAGTTCTCCATTGTCGATAACCTCAATTTCGATGCTGAGTTACACATTTTGGTCGGTTTTGGCGGTGATGAGCGGTGAGGACAGGACTACAATATGATCTGTGACAGCAGAGGTGTCTTCCGTGTAAACGTCGACGCACTGTATCGGCACTGATGGGTGTGTTTTGAGTCAAAAATGGTCTTGCGTGCTGTTTCCGTCGCTCTTGGGAAGCGATCCTGCAGATGGTTTCTCACAGCGTCATTCTTGACGTTGTGATGTTACTGAAGGTCGCCCACTGCGTTGACGGTCTTGAATGCTGTTAGTGACCCGATACCACTCCTGCTGTCCTAACATGAACATTAAAATGATTGGCTACCCTCCGTGCAGTCTGGACAACTTGCAACCGTCCCACGACTTGGTTCCTCTGATCTCTCGTAAGACGTGGCATGGTGGTTGTGTCAAAACAAAAATGATTTCAGTCGAGCTTGGGACCCGCTTTCATTGGTAGGGTTGTCACGACATGCATTTTCATTTTCACGAATGTCATACGGAACCTTTTACCATGTCTGCCTTTTTCGGTGCGTTTGGTCGATATGCGTTTTCATCAGAAAACCCACTGATGTTGGTAATAACTGTCAATTTGGATTAAAAAGGATGTTAAGAAAACGGTACAAACATAATAAAAACACCACCTTGCAAGAAAATTTTTTTGCCTTGGTTTTGCAAAGCAAAGTTTCTTTTGTGGTTCAGTATATAATTACATGGAATGGCCAATATGATTTGTTTGTATGTTGCTGAACGCCGCACTCACGAATATTCCAGCTTTATGGCGGCAGTCTGTAAATAATCGAGTCTGGACCAGACAATCCAGTGATCAACAGCATGGACATCAATCTACGCAACTGGGATACGATGACAGCGAGCCTGACCACCCGATCCCTTTAGTCGCCTCTTGCGACAACTGTGCGGCTCCACATCGATAAGCGGAATGTTATCAGAATATCAAGTACATGGAATGCTGAGGGCTTCAGACAGCCTCGTCTGAATTGTTCAGTTTAATCTATTTTAAAGTTCATTTCATTCCAAACCGCCGTTGCCAGCAAAACCAAAGATAACCGCAAATGGATTCGCAAAATTATAACCAATGGTAAAACAATGTGAGGTCAAAGTCCTTGCTGGCTATCCGGTGACCTCTCGCTACTATAACCTGCGCCTGACATGATAGCTAATCAGCACCTCGGCGCAGTCACTTTACAGTGAGGGACCAGCTGTGATACAAAATAGATCTTTTATGCCGGTATGTTAAATGAGCAGGAATTGCTCGGGGTTGGGGATGTGTTGGGGTTGTGGTTTTGGGATTTGGGATTTGGGGTTGAGGGATCGGGATTGTGGTTGGGGAATCGGGATGGTGGTTGGGGAATCGGGATTGGGCGGTTGGATTTGGGTTTGTCGTTGGGTTGGGGATGGTGATGTGGATTGGGATTGGGTTGTTTGGAAGCTTGGAAATATAGTCGAACCTTATAAACACGCATTGATTAAAAATATACTGGTATTTTGGAGGAAGCAGTTTTCCTATTTCACATATGGAAATCATGTAGTCTTCTCCTTGAGAAATTTAGTGTTGCGTTGTTGCGTCTCTTGATTATAAGTACCCGAAACTAAATCAGCCCGGTGAATTTAAAACCCTTCAATAACACATTTTTTCCGAATTCAAATTCGAAATCGACACTTCATTTTTAGGTCAAGACCTTTGCTGAAGAAATGTTATGTAGCGTCTCTATTATAATCACTACCAAACGAATTAGCAGATAAATAAGGAATTCTAAAAGTATCACATACGGTGCTATACCAATATCATGAGGACAATATGCTCAATCTTATAAGGAATCAGTATACAGCGTCAAAATCGTACTCCGTCTATGGATAATCACATAGCAGTGACGTCAACAGACCGAAGGATAATCACATAGCAGTGACGTCAACAGACCGATGGATAAGCACATAACAGTGATGTCAACAGACCGAAGGATAATCACATAGCAGTCACGTCAACAACCCGATGGATAATCACATAGCACTGATGTCAACAGACCGAAAGATAATCAAATAGCAGTGATGTCAACAGGCCGAAGAATAATCACATAGCAGTGACGTCAACAGACCGAAGGATAAGCACATAACAGTGACGTCAACAGACCGAAGGATAATCACATAGCAGTCACGTCAACAGACCGATGGATAATCACATAGTACCGATGTCAACAGACCGAAGGATAATCACATAGCAGTGATGTCAACATACCGAAAGATAATCACATAGCACTGATGTCAACAGACCGAAAGATAATCAAATAGCAGTGATGTCAACAGACCGAAGGATAGTCACATAGCAGTGATGTCAACAGACCGAAGGATAACCACATAGCAGTGATGTCAACAGACCGAAAGATAATCACATAGCAGTGATGTCAACAGACCGAAGGATAATCACATAGCAGTGATGTCAACAGACCGAAAGATAATCATATAGCAGTGATGTCAACAGACCGAAGGATAATCACATAGCAGTGATGTCAACAGACCGAAGGATAATCACATAGTAGTGACGTCAACAGCCCGATTGATAATCACACAGCAGTGGCGTCAACGGACCGAAGGATAAAGATATAGCAGTGATGTCAACAGACCGAAGGATAAGCACATAGTAGTGACGTTAACAGCCCGGTGGATAATCGTACAGCAGTGACGTCAACAGCTCGATAGATGATATTACCATAGCAGTGACACCAACAGCTGGATGGATAATCACATACCTTTGAAGGTAACAGACCCAAGGATAATGATGTTACAGTAACATCACTACCTGGTATCAAAAAAATGTTTATCAGAGTGTTCTGAAATCTGATACTCATACCATGTCACTCATGTAACAGTCATGTGAGCTGAATGATTCGAATTCACTGTATCAGTGATATCAGCAGGCTCATGAATATTCATGTAACTGTTCTAGTAGTAGAGATAAACAGTCGCCGCATGATTACACTATGGTATAAATATAATATCACATCCATGTCGTACACAAGTCGTTCCTAATTCTGAGTATGCACATTGCCATTTAAAAAATGTATGATAATTATGTTTTCTAAACATAGAGTCCATGCAGGATTTTTGTCCGGAAAGAGTATTTATTTACGTTCTATGAAGAAATGACACAAGAACGATCCTTACAATTATGTCATACATTTTTAACTGCGCGATTACATTATTTTGATTAGATAAGGCGGTGTACGCCTTCGTGTAGTCATAGCTTGAAACACGTTGGTGCTTTACACATACAAAGTCTCGTAATGCATGTGTCGGATGGGATCACAGTGCAGTCGTGTGCGAACATTGATATAAGTGGGGAGTAACATCGTGGTTATCTGCATCGTGCTTTTCGTCTGTTTCAAGAGGGTATAACGCGCTTTGTTATCTGGACAAAGTTCAGGCCCTGACTGAGCTATTGTCAGTCACAGTGGAGACAGTGGTCTGTGTGGCAGTAACGCTTGTCGTGTTGTAACCGATTACACAGCACAGACACGTCGAGCGAGGGACGTCGTGAACATCACATTCTGCACTATAGGGTAAGATTATTAACGACAGTCCTTGAACGATTGCTATAACAAACTATTTAAAGTCTACAAGACCGATGGTAAATTTCTGGACGCCATTGTCTGGTATGACATAATGTATGTGTATCTATACTGTTTAAAAAAAGTAGGGGATCACGAAATATTACTGTGAACACCAGGTGTTGGATCAAAGAAAAGTGGTGACGAAAAACATATCGACCAAAAAATATTATTTATGAAAAAAAACCCACACATCGAAATACACCCTATATTTTGACAGGACCGCAGAAGCGCCTAATGTGTCATGTCTGGTTTCCGTACATTTAAAAGGTCGATTAATCTCTGTGGATTATTATTTCTGTGTATCATACTGATTCTGGTTGTCACACAGTTGTGATTTACGCTAGGTTCATACACAGCTCCTGTATGAACCATCGATGCTTCGTCGGCATTGCCTGGGCGGTTGGGTAGCCTAGTAGTTAAAGCGTTGGCTCGTCACGCCGAAGACCAGGTTCGATTCCCCACATGGGCACAATGTGTGAAGCCCATTTCTGGTGTCCCCCGCCGTGATGTTGCTGGAATATTGCTAAAAGCGGCGTAAAACTAAACTCAGTCAGTCAGTCAGTCGTCGGCATTGCCAAGAGCTTCTATAAGTTATTGTCGTACAAGAAACTGGCCGATGGTCAAAACGTTCAATGTTTTACGATCTGTGACTAGAACACTATGGAACAGGTTACTGGAATACCAGCAGTTAGAAATCGTGTTAATGAACGATTCAGTTGAGGGAGTCCAGTGACAACAAGAAGAGTGCAAGACCGATTGATCAGAAATTAGGCTCTACGGAATCCAACTCACTGCAACTTCCGTAAGGCTGCTGGAGAACCAGCAATTAGAAATCGTCTACAAGCAGCTCATCTTAATGCTCGACGACTACGCGTTGTGCCGCTCTTTACAATAGCAGTAACCCATAAGTTTTATCGATAATCACATAGCAGTGACGTCAACTGCCTGATGAATGTGGAGCACATTGGTGTAGTGGTTAGCATGCTGGCCTCTCATGCCAACGGCCCAGGTTCGAATCCCGGTGGAGACACCAAAATTTGTGACCTGGGTCTCATACTGTGTTGTGTCCCTAGGTAAGGCACTTCGTCCACATTGCAGTCAGTCCACCCAGCTGTTCACAATGGGTACCTGGGAAGCGGATGTACGGACCTATACGGTCAGCAAAGCGCTTAGTAGCGGCTTTGAAAGAACAATTCCGTCAGGGTAATATTGTAACGCCAGAGAACAGCCTCGTGTTGAATTCTAGGAGCAAAATTAGCATTAGTATTAGTATTATAATGACATAGCAGTGTCGCCACCAGTCCCATAGATGATCACATAGCAGTGACGCCAACAGTCCCATAGATGATCACATAGCAGTGACGCCAACAGTCCCATAGATGATCACATAGTAGTGCCGCCACCAGTCCCATAGATGATCACATAGTAGTGACGCCACCAGTCCCATAGATGATCACATAGCAGTGACGCCACCAGTCCCATAGATGATCACATAGCAGTGCCGCCACCAGTTCCATAGATGATCACATAGCAGTGACGCCAACAGTCCCATAGATGATCACATAGCAGTGTACCAGTCCCATAGATGATCACATAGCAGTGACGGCAACAGTTCCATAGATGATCACATACAAGTGACGCCAACAGCTGCATGGATAATCACAAAGCAGTGACGGCAACAGTCCCATAGATAATGACATAGCAGTGACGGCAACAGTCCCATAGATAATCACATAGCAGTGCCGCCCCCAGCCCGATAGGTAATCACCTAGCAGTGACGCCAACAGCTTGATGGATAATCACATAGCAATGACGCCAACAGTCCAATGGATAATCACATAGCAGTGACGCCAACAGCCCGATAGGTAATCACATAGCAGTGACGCCAACAGCCCCACAGATAATCACATAGCAGTGACGCCAACAGCCCCACAGATAATCACATAGCAGTGACGCCAACAGTCCCATAGATGATCACATAGCAGTGACGCCAACAGCCCCACAGATAATCACATAGCAGTGACGCCAACAGTCCCATAGATGATCACATAGCAGTGACGCCACCAGTCCTATAGACGATCACATAGCAGTGACGGCAACAGTTCCATAGATGATCACTTAGCAGTGACGCCAATAGCTGAATGGATAATCACATAGCAGTGACGCCAACAGCTGCATGGATAATCACATAGCAGTGACGCCAACAGCCCCATAGATGATCACATAGCAGTGACGCCAACAGTCCCATAGATAATCACATAGCAGTGACGCCAACAGTAACATAGATGATCACATAGCAGTGACGCCACCAGTCCCATAGATGATCACATAGCAGTGACGCCACCAGTCCCATAGATGATCACATAGCAGTGACGCCAACCGTCCCATAGATGATCACATAGCAGTGCCGCCACCAGCCCGATAGGTAATCACATAGCAGTGACGCCAACTGCTGGATGGATAATCACATGGTAGTGACGCCAAGAGTCCCATGGATAATCACATAGCAGTGCCGCCACCAGCCCGATAGGTAATCACATAGCAGTGACGCCAACTGCTGGATGGATAATCACATAGCAGTTACGCAAACAACTGGATGGATAATCACAAAGTAGTGACGCCAAGAGTCCAATGGATAATCACATAGCAGTGCCGCCAACAGCCCGATAGGTAATCACATAGCAGTGACACCAACAGCTGAATGGATAATCACATAGCAGTGACGCTAACAGCTGGATGGATAATCACATAGCAGTGTCACCAGAAGGTGGATAGATAATCACATAGCAGTGCCACCAGCAGCCGGATGGATAATCACATAGCAGTGCTACCATCAGCTGGATGGATAATCACATAACTGTGCAATCAGCAGCCGGATGGATAATCACATAGCAGTGCCGCCACCAGCCCGATAGGTAATCACATAGCAGTGCCGCGAACGGTTGGATGGATAATCGCATAGCAGTCACGCCAACAGCTGGATGGATAATCACATAGCAGTGCCGTCAACAGTCCCATGGATAATTACATAGCAATGACCCCAACAGTCCCATGGATAATCACATAGCAGTGCCACCAGCAGCTGGATGGATAATCACATAACTGTGCAACCAGCAGCCGGATGGATAATCACATAGCAGTCACGCCAACAGCCGGATAGGTAATCACATAGCAGTGCCGCCAACAGCTTGATGGATAATCGCATAGCAGTCACGCCAACAGCTGGATGGATAATCACATAGCAGTGCCGTCAACAGTCCCATGTATAATTACATAGCAATGACCCCAACAGTCCCATGGATAACCACATAGCAGTGCCGCCAACAGTCCCATGGATAATCACATAGCAGTGACGCCAACAGCTGCATGGATAATCACATAACGGTCACGCCAACAGCTGCATGGATAATCACATAGCGGTCACGCCAACAGCTGGATGGATAATCACATAGCAGTGGCGCCAACAGCTGGATGGATAATCACATAGCAGTCACGCCAACAGCTGGATGGATAATCTCATAGCAGTGACGCCAACAGTCCCATGGATAATGACATAGCAGTCACGCCAACAGCTGGATGGATAATCACATAGCAGTGCTGCCAACAGTCCCATGGATAATCACATAGCAGTGACGCCAACAGCTGCATGGATAATCACATAGCGGTCACGCCAACAGCTGGATGGATAATCACATAGCAGTGGCGCCAACAGTCCCATGGATAATCACATAGCAGTGGCGCCAACAGTCCCATGGATAATCACATAGCAGTGACGCCAACAGCTGCATGGATAATCACATAGCGGTCACGCCAACAGCTGGATGGATAATCACATAGCAGTGGCGCCAACAGCTGGATGGATAATCACATAGCAGTGACGCCAACAGTCCCATGGATAATCACATAGCAGTCACGCCAAAAGCTGGATGGATAATCACATAGCAGTGGCGCCAACAGTCCCATAGATGATCACATAGCAGTGACGCCAACAGTCCCATGGATAATCACATAGCAGTGACGCCAACAGCTGCATGGATAATCACATAGCGGTCACGCCAACAGCTGGATGGATAATCACATAGCAGTGGCGCCAACAGCTGGATGGATAATCACATAGCAGTGACGCCAACAGTCCCATGGAAAATCACATAGCAGTAACGCCAACAGTCCCATGGATAATCACATAGCAGTCACGCCAAAAGCTGGATAGATAATCACATAGCAGTGACGCCAACAGTCCCATGGAAAATCACATAGCAGTAACGCCAACAGCTGCATGGATAATCACATAGCGGTCACGCCAACAGCTGCATGGATAATCACATAGCGGTGACGCCAACAGTCCCATGGATAATCACATAGCAGTCACGCCAAAAGCTGGATGGATAATCACATAGCAGTGGCGCCAACAGTCCCATAGATGATCACATAGCAGTGACGCCAACAGTCCCATGGATAATCACATAGCAGTGACGCCAACAGCCCCATGGATAATCACATAGCGGTCACGCCAACAGCTGGATGGATAATCACATAGCAGTGGCGCCAACAGCTGGATGGATAATCACATAGCAGTGACGCCAACAGTCCCATGGATAATCACATAGTAGTGGCGCCAACAGTCCCATGGATAATCAGATAGCAGTGACGCCAACAGTCCCATGGATAATCACATAGCAGTCACGCCAATAGTCCCATGGATAATCACATAGCAGTGCTGCCAACAGCCCCATGGATAATCACATTGCAGTGACGCCAACAGTCCCATGGATAATCACATAGCAGTGCTGCCAACAGTCCCATGGATAATCACATAGCAGTGCCGCCAATAGTCCCATGGATAATCACATAGCAGTGCCTCCAACAGTCCCATGGTTAATCACATAGCAATGACGCAAACAGCTGGATGGATAATCCCATTGCAATGAAGCCAACAGTCCCATGGATAATCACATTGCATTGGCGCCAACAGCCCCATGGATAATCACATTGCAGTGACGCCAACAGTCCCATGGATAATCACATAGCAGTGCCGCCAACAGCTGGATGGATAATCACATTGCAATGAAGCCAACAGTCCCATGGATAATCACATTGCATTGGCGCCAACAGTCCCATGGATAATCACATTGCAGTGGCGCCAACAGTCCCATGGATAATCAGAAAGCAGTGCTGCCCACAGTCCCATGGATAATCACATAGCAGTCACGCCAACAGCTGGATGGATAATCACATAGCAGTGCCTCCAACAGTCCCATGGATAATCACATAGCAATGACGCAAACAGCTGGATGGATAATCACATTGCAATGAAGCCAACAGTCCCATGGATAATCACATAGCAGTGGCGCCAACAGTCCTATTGATAATCAGATAGCACTGCCGCCAAAAGCTGGATGGATAATCACATAGCAGTCACGCCAACAGCTGGATGAATAATCACATATCCCTGCCGCCAACAGTCCCATGGATAATTACATATCCGTGCCGCCAACAGTCCCATGGATAATCACATAGCAGTGACGCCAACAGCCCCATGGATAATCACATAACAGTGAAGCCAACAGCCCCATGGATAATCACATAGCAGTGCCGCCAACAGCCCCATAGATAATCACATAGCAGTGACGACTGACCGATGGATAATCACCCACACGAACGATCATATAGGACTGACACCAGCAGCCGAATGGATAACTATGAGGCCCGATGGGCAATAGTGTATTTCAGGAAGACGCCGCCAGTGTATCCCCAACAGCACAGAATCCACAGAATACCATGGTCAGCAATGAACGCAGACCTTTTCTCGTTGAACATGATAAGTAAATGTACCCATCACGAGCCGCCAACCGCGCCGACTGAACTTGGTCAGGCGCTTTGCGACGAGTGGGACAAACTAAAACCTCCGGATCATGGGGGATTATAACAAGTACTGCCTAGTAATATGTATCTATTACCAGATAGATATAAGTCAAGTCCTATAAACTCTCAGGAGTCAAGCTAAAACTAGCTAGTGTGTCCGTAGCTAGCTAGCTAAAACTAACTGATGGATCCTTGGTTACGAAGAAAATACACGTCTGGTTTGGGCGGATTATTTACCCCCAAACAATGGTTTTATTAGAAAGTGCTTTGATACTGACTGACTGACTGACTACTCACAAATATTGTAGACTTGCATTTTGGGCAATCTAGTTCCTGAAGTACTTATCTAAATCTAAACTGACTACACAACCGCAGTGTCAACAGGCTCGCATCCGTTTCCTCTCGTATATGCCCATAAATATTTGCAGTCAGAAAAATTAATGATGTACTGTTGCAGTGTAGATCACAAACACAGAATCGATAAGTATATGGTACGTACTTCAACGTCATGACTTGTTATAAAGTATGCCCTTAGTGTAACCTACAGTGGTATCTGATACCATATCACGGACATCCCCAACCCACCCACTTGTACACAGATAACTGACAGGGGTGTTTCCAGACCGACGTTGTATTGTAGGATTTCATCTATGCAGCGTCAGGCTGGAAATATTTGCATTTTGGGGCAAATCACTTAAATGGCGGATGCTACTGGCAGAGCAGAACTTGTTCACCCTTTCCACGAAGACCTGGTGTCATCACTGAATTCCAATGGTCAATTGTTATAGGTTTCACTGTTATTTTACGCCCAACATCAAATGAAATCTGATTCTTAGGATAAACAATTCAGAGGAATTTTTTAAAGATCAGTTGTACCTTCAGAGATTATTATTATAGGAGATTTATATAGCGCACATATCCACGCAGCTAATGCATGCTCAAGGCGCTGGTATTTATTAGATATTTATGTAATTTTCACAGCTGTTTTCACTGTACACCGAACGGATTTTGTTTCTGGGGATAGTCAAGATTGGGTTTCCTTTTGCACTGGCGTTTTACATTTTCTCCGCACCTTGATTCTAGGAACGCGGGCTATATTACTCAAGACAGGTATATCAGCACCATCAAGGAAGTATGATAAGCCGTTATCTAGAGCCACGGTACTCTGCCGTATCCTCTACTTGAAGCCATACTGATAGAAGCAAGATAGGCAGGTTTGTGCAATCTTGTGGACAGCCTGGCATAACTTGCAACTTATACCACAACGCTATAACATAATATGTGAATGTTCATCTCGTATCTTCTTGAATCTGACTTCATAAAATAAAGGTTCACTAAAATAAGCCGCTAAGTTGATAAAATGCTCACTCTGTGAGTTGATAACATGTTTTATGATTTTTTGTCATTATTTGGGAATGGAAGTTATGTAGATCTTAAACTGGATTACATTTTACTTTTTTTTTTCTTCGATGGGCATTTTAGAAGTTTAGGTGATGAAGAATGATGGCAATTTTTATTCACAGAATGAAAGAAGTTGTATATCCATAAAAACTGTCCTCATTCTAGATTTTACTTTTTTTAAACAAGACGAGAAATTCATCTTTGATTTAAGTTATGACTTGAATTGCTGAGATAATGTGTTTACTGAACAATTCATTCAACTGATGCACGGTCGATGACAAAGGAGGAATGGTTTAAAAGTCCACGTTAACCGAACTGTGTTAGGCGCTGCACGAGGAGGAACCGTTACAATACACAGCCGGTATGTTTTGTGTACTGTTATGTTACACCTATTTCCATTTATTACCTACGAGGGCGAAATTATCGGGGTTCATATTTTGCAAAATATGACCTTGTCATGGTGACGTGACGTCATGAACAATGATATGACGTCACGTTTCTTCTATGACGTTACGTTCTATATGCGGCGACGGTGGGTAACCAGCCTATGTTTGAAAAAAGTAGATTTTGGTTTCTTTTCCTCTATTTGACGACTTCGGTAATAAATAGAACATTATATTCGTGCACATACCATGCTATGTTTACGACAATCGTACCTAAATATCGGTATATCCCTCTGAATATCGAAATGCCAAACATGGGCATGGGCACTCATATAATATCCTTTATATAGTCCATATCTTCTCCACGCGTTGCCGTAACTGTATACCGCTTTGCGTTTCCGAAATAACTTGTTGTTTTCTTGCTATTCAATAAAAATGTTGACTATGCTCCTTCTACATGTAATTCTATCCAGTAGGTTTTATAATGCAATTATTTTCTTTCATAATGGTTTTTCACGCCAAGGGTTTATTACAGGCCATCGTGATGTACAGAATTATGCTGACAACGGTCAACAGCAACAAATCCATTAAATAACCCATTTAAAGATTTCAATTTGTGTTTCGCTGTCATTTAGTTGGCAAGTGCAATTCAAAGTTTATAAGTAAAGGGATCACATATTGTGCTACATAATGAACTCGCTGTTGTTTTACAGATTCAGAGATATCATCTGCACTGACGATGTTTCGGCCACGAAATCTGCCGAACGGCGACGTCCCGGGGCAAGGGATAGACAACGCATCATATGCAGACAGCATGGACGACATGGACGACATGGACGACGGTGTCAGTTATGCAGACAATGTTGAGTCTGATCGTGAGGAACAGGAACCGGAGGGGTTTATCAACCGAAGTGACCTCGACAACGGCCTCGGCTACGACACCGAGGGGAATAATGCCAGGTACGTTGTTGCTATGGAAACACATTTGTATCTGGACCTGGAACAGGTACCTTCTTGAAATTTAACCAATTTCACTAATTGCCTCCAATTTCGAAGATCTGGTGTCCCCTTGTGGAAACAGTTGTTACAGTTCGTGGCGGAGAGTAAGTGGGTGAGTGAGTTTGCCGCACTCAGCACTATTACAGCTATATGGCGGCGGTCTGTAAATAATCGAGTGAGTGAGTTAATATTAACGTCACATCGGTAATGTTTCAGCCGTATCGTAACGTAAATAATCCCAGACAATCCAGTGATCAACAGCATGAACAGCGATCTACGCAATTGGGATACGATGACATGTGTCAACCGAGTCAGCGAGCCTGACCCATTAGTCGTCTCTGGATCTTCAAGGGTATCGTGGCAGGGAAGACATGTTCAGTTAACCTTGATAATGTTTTGTGAGTCGACAGTACGTGAAGCTCCTTATATGTACCTCGGTCTCTCTTGGTGACTTGGGTATGAAACTCCTCTCCCGGAATGTGTAATTTCACATTCATAAGTCGACCACAATTAACACTCAACGAAATATGGTTTGGAATGTGTCGATAGACCTGTTATTTGTTATATCTGTACTATTCTCTGCATGAGAAAATACCGATTCCGGGGGTACTTTCAATAGTGAGTGTGGGTTGTACGACGCACTCAGCAATATTCCAGCTATATGGCGGCGGTCTGTAAATAATTGAGTTTGGATCAGACAATCCAGTGATCAACAACATGAGCATCGATCTGCGCAAGGTACTTACAATACGATAAGATAACACAGAAGACACATATGTGCTCTTCCGACGGTTAAACTCTAAGAAAATAGTTGCAATTTCGCTGTGTAGTTAGATTACGCTGCAGACTTTCCTGCTTCTAATCACGTCTTCAACATACGTTTTCGTGAAATTGTTCCATCATTAAGGTAATTGATGGGGAAAAATAGATCTGTCATTGTAAGGTGATGTTATATTATCAATTCAATTGGTTAATGAGGTCAAATATTTGAAGGTAAAATGGTCAAATTAGGTGATATAATTGTGATAATGTGCCAGAATGGTGGTGGTGTGGTGGTGTGGTGGTGTTGAGGTGTTGTGATGTGCTGGTGTGTGGGTTCGTGCATAGAGCTCTGGTCACAAATTGGTTGAAGTTAAGCAACGTTTGTCACAGAGAGTTCCACATTATATAGGCAAGTGACTTTGTTCAAAATTGTCTCTGTTCACTCAGCAGTGAATGGGTACCCGGTGGGATAAGTCATATGACGATGAACCTAATGCTTCTCAGGTCAGGTTTCTGATGTGAAACAAGGTGGCGATTTCCTAACTGCTGAGAACCTTCTCTTGCAGACCTAAAAGTAACTGGGACGTTTTCCAGATAGTGCAACGTATGAGGGGACAGGTGCGTACTCTCCGCTTCTGGAACCGCGTGCACGTGGGAGTCCGACTCACATTTTGTATCATTCTATTCCTCCTTGTCCTGGGTACGGCAACATTCACCAAGCTCTGCTTTCTCCTCATTGCCTACAACATCAACAACCACAAAGCCAGGGAAGCCTCCCTGTCGGATACAGCACAGGAGGTGACGGTCACAGTACCATGGATTTGGTCTATGCTGATCCTCATCACAGCGCCTTACATCTTCACCATTTTGAGAAATACGTTCCGAGTCATCTTCAAGAAGCAACGGAAACTGCAAATCATTCCCTTCCTCGTGGTAAGAAGTTTTGTAAAGATCGTACATTACGTTTGTTGCATCTCCTTTGTCAGCATTGGGATCAGGGCCTAGATTTTCGAAGCTCTCTTATCGCTAAGATAGTCGCAGGTTAACGTTAATGTATGGCACTTACGACTATCTTAGCGCTAAGAGAGCTTCGGAAATCTAAATGCCGTTGAAAGCACTAATGATGTATAGCTAATGCCAACAAATGATTTATGTTCCTTTAAAACAAGAACTTTATGAACGTCAGTGAAAATGAATACCTAGTCTTTACTATTCTCCTGAATACATTCCGTCTGGTGTACACGGAAAATGGATGTGTAAATTATATAAATGGATCACTGAAAGTACAGCTGATCTGATTTTTTCTTTTGCAACAGGTCATGCTGTTTGAAACGTTGCATTCCATCGGGCTATGCATATTCGTGTTCATGGTAGCTCCCAACTTCGATCCCGTCCTGGTCCTGATGCTGTGTCAAGGAGTGGGACTTGTGCCTGCATTCAATAAAATATTTTGGACTCGAAAAGATGACACAGATGACAAAGAGGACAAAGCTAACACCCACGAAGAATTTGCTTCGCCGTTTTGGAGGTCAGTATCTGTAATAACCTTCTTACTTCAAGGAGGGTTCATAGGTGTGGCTACGTGGAAGTGTTATAGGGAAACAGCCAGACCTTCCGTCACTGTAATCCTGCTGCCATTATCCCTTGTTCTGATTTCCTTGAGATGGTGGGACAACTTTGTACAGAGAAGGAAGTCTCACAAATCTTCCTTTAAGGAGAGACTTGCCAAACCAGAGCCACAGTCGACTTTGGCCAAACCAAAGTCGTTTACGGAATTACTCAAATCCATCGACAAAAACAGAGTTAAAATAGATTTGTTGGCTTCATTATGGAAATTAGTATTAACTTGTATATGCCCAGTCATCATGTTTGGGTCAAGAGGACGAGGTTGTTGGGACACATTCATGTTTAAGGCCAAAAAGGAGTCGGATGCGGTGCGTTCATTGGCTATACGAATCTGACGCTTGACAACCAGCTCACCACTGACTGTAGAAGCTACCTGCCCTACATTGTTGCTTCTTCGGCTGTAGTACTGTGCGGAATTGGATACAAAATGGCAAAATCAGCATGTAAGATCCGTTCGCAGGTGATGTGTTTCTCCTTGCCACTTGCCCTGTGTACACCATTATCTTGCATCGTGCTGCTGATTACTATATTTTTCACCGATCGTCGAAAACATCGGGTGCGACTTCGCTTGGATGCCTTCACACACCGCTATGTTCGAACTCTTGAAGACCTACTCTGGTACCAATTATTTTCCAATCATATGTGGCGGTTTCCTGTCGATTTTGCTGGTGTGTGCACATATATGGGTCCCCAAGGCAGACAGAGTGGCAGCAACTGACAGGTATGTTTCATTACAATTTTGTGTTTGTGATCTTTTATGCATGCAAATGTCTGTATGTTTTCCTCATGTCAATAGTTTTGTATGTTTGTTTCGTGCATGCCTTTTATCCTGTAACCTACAAGTGTGTGTTTTTTATCCTGTTCACCTACAAGTGTGTGTCCTTTATCCTGTACACCGACAACTGTGTGTCCTTTATCCTGAACACTGACAAGTGTATGTCCTTTATCCCGTACAGCTACAATTGTGTGTCCTTTATCCTATACACCTACAAGTGTGTGTCATTTATCCTGTAACCTATAAGTGTATGTGCTTTATCCTGTACACCTACAAGTGTTTGTCCTTTATCCTGTCCACACACTTTATCCTGTTCACCGAGAAGTGTATGTCTTTTATCCTGTACACCGACAAGTGTCTGTCCTTTTATCCTGTCATGCTACAACTGTGTGTCTTTTATCCTGTACATCTACAAGTGTGTGTCTTTTATCCTGTAACCAACAAGTGAGTGTCGTTTATCCTGTCCACCTACAGGTGTGTGTCCTTTATCGTGTACTCCTACAAGTGTGTGTCCTTTACCCTGTACTCCGATAAGTGTGTGTCTTTTAGCCTGTAACCTAGAAGTGTGTGTCCTTTATCCTGTAACCTACAAGTGTGTGTCTTTCATCCTGTACATCTACAGGTGTGTGTCCTTTATCCTGTACACCGATAAGTGTGTGTCTTTTATCCTGTCCACGTACACGTGTCTGTCCTTTATCCTGTAACCTACAAGTGTGTGTCGTTGATCCTGTACATCTACAGGTGTGCGTCCTTTATGCTGTAACCTATTAGTGTATGTCCTTTACCCTGTAACCTACAAGTGTGTCCTTTATATTGTCCCCGTACAAGTGTCTGTCCGTTATTCTGTACACCTACAAGTGTGTGTCTTTCATCCTGTACATCTACAGGTGTGTGTTCTTTATCCTGTACACCGATAAGTGTGTGTCTTTTATCCTGTCCACGTACAAGTGTGTGTCCTTTATCCTGTAACCTACAAGTGTGTGTCTTTCATCCTGTACATCTACAGGTGTGCGTCCTTTATCCTGTAACCTATACGTGTATGTCCTTTATTCTGTAACCTACAAGTGTGTCCTTTATCTTGTCCGCATCCAAGTGTCTGTCCTTTATTCTGTACACCTACAAGTGTATGTCTTTTATCCTGTACACCGACAAGTGTGTGTCCTTTATCCTGTCATGCTACAACTGTGTGTCTTTTTTATCCTGTACATCTACAAGTGTGTGTCCTTTATTCTGTCCACTGACAAGTGTATGTCCTTCATCCTGTACACCTACAATTGTGTGTCCTTTATCCTGTCCACCTACAAGTGTTTGTCCTTTATCCTGTACACCTACAAGTGTGTGTCTTTTATCTGTACACCCACAAGTGTATGTCCTTTATTCTGTACACCAACAAGTGTGTCCTTCATCCTGTACACCTACAAGTGTGTATCTTTTATTTCTCCATCTACAAGTGTATGTCCTTTATCCTGTACACCGACAAGAGTATGTCCTTATCCTGTACACCTACAAGTGTGTGTCTTTTATCTGTACACCGACAAGTGTATATCCTTTATCCTGTCCACCTACAAGTATGTGTCTTTTATCCTGTACTCCTTCAATTTGCTCTATGCAAGCCATTTTGTTTTTCCAGACAACATCGAATGTTAACAGCTACTATGCATTTAAAACTGCTTTACAGAAAAGAGACAGTGGTTGCTTGTTCAGAAATATTGATGTGTGTCTCATGTTATGTTTGTAGACTGTTCAACCGGCCTCTCTATTGTGGTGTATTCTTCGATACATCATTGATGATGAACAGACGGTCAGATGACAGCATCAACACCCAAAAGAGCGATTCAAGAAACGTATGTTTTTCCTACTACCTCCCGTGCACCTTAACATATATACTGATTCGTGATTTGAGTAATAATGTCCTAAAATCTTACTAGTCGTTTGCTGTTAAGTGGACTGACTGACTGAGTTTGGTTTTACGACGCTTTTAGCAATATTCCAGCAATATCACGGCGGGGACACCAGAAATGGGCTTCACACAGTGTGCCCATGTGGGGATTCGAACCCGGGTCTTCGGCCTGACTGTTAAGTGGAACAGAGAAAGGAAGATCTGGCTTAGGCTTTCCTAAGAGAGAAAATGTATGTCCGGGGGTAGGAAAAAATCTGTCTAGGGGTAGGAAAGAAATTTCCAAGGCGGTTATTTCCCCGTGGAAAATCTGGCAAGGAGAACGTTTCAGCCTGTAACGTCGGGTCTTCTCGGGACTAAATCGATGTAATTTACATACATGTGGGCAAATGTTTCAGCTTATGGTTTGAGTCTTTATGCATTATTGATGATTTGGCGGATACCATTCTGTAGTCACATACTTCTTTAAGATAAAGATCAAGTTGAAGTCTGAATACCTCCTGTGAGATATACATAGGTCTTCTCTATGTACCAGGGCGTGGAGTCATTCCACAGATGACATCCTTACCTTGTCAGCTTGCTGACGGGGTTAACCTCTTTGGTCATGTTGCGTCCAACTTCGGATTAGAAGGTCCGTGGTTCGAATTCTAGCATGGAATAGTTTTCTGTGTAATACTAGATCTGAGTTGATACACATTCCACTCTGTGTACACTGCTTCTGATGTTTTCCTCTTTCAGAAAAAGGTATATCATCATAATACACCGGAGGAGAACTATTACAACCATTATTCCAAGGTCCCGTTGGTGTACATCTGTGTCACAATGTGGCATGAAACAAAGGTCGAAATGCTGCAACTCCTTAAGTCGATATTCAAGTAAGTATACTTTGAAGTCTTCATTTTGTGTTGATATAGTTTATAGATAAAGGAATCTCGATGTTTAATGGTTTCAAGCTGGACAAAATCCTCCTCTGTGAACCTTTTTCGTCTTGAAACTGATTATAATTCATCACAAATTCAATTCTTCAAAATATGAACACTGATATCCTTGGGATAAAAAATGAACTGCGATTATAATGGTCATGCATACGGTAGAGATACAAATGGAAACCCAAATTTCGTTTCTTTTCAGAATGGATATGGATCAAAATTCGCGTGCACAAGCCCAGGACATACTTCAGGTCCTGGATAAAGACTTCTACAACATGGAAGGTAGATAGAATGCTGACGAATGCTTGGCTAATAGTTTGATTCTATTCAGTACTAGACCATACATCTGTGTATTACTAGTTCTACATCTGGGCCTATATTTTCGAAGCTCTCTTAGCGCTAAGATAGTCGTAAGTGCCATACATTAACATTAACTTACGACTATCTAAGCGCTAAGAGAGCTTCGGAAAATATAGGCCCTGGGACGAACATTAACACAGTCCTGAGATATTTCACCACATTTACGAATATATGCTTAAAAATTCAGAAACTTGACATCGACTTTCAACGATGAACCTAAGGTGAACAGCAATGTGGAGGACATCTGTAGGGAGGATATATCTTCACTGATGCTGCTGCAGGTGTACCTGGCAGACTTTTAGTCCTGTCAAGGACTGACGATTGTAACGGCTTGCTCAGAGGAACATCCAACGAGAACATCAAATGTAAAACGGTCGCTAATCATGCTTTTCCTAAATCGTGCCAATCACATTGTATTTGGCAGTATTCCAAAGAAGTGTAAAAGTATGATTCCCTGGTGGATCCTCAAGGTGGTTAGATGGTTTGTTGTTTAACGCCGCACTCAGCAATATCCCTGTAAATAATCTGGACCAGATGATCCAGTGATCAACAGCATGAGGATCGATCTACGGATTTGGGATACTATGACATGAGTCAACCAAGTCAGCGAGTCTAACCACCAGTCAGTCGACTCTTACGACAAGATCAATTCTAACCTTGATCTTGACAGATTGTTCAGGGTGGACCTCGGCATGGGGAACAGTAGCTGTAAACAGCGAGCTAAAACAGCGAGCCATGCTACTGTGTCATTTAAACTGTGCTGTTTGTGCCAGGAAAGGTCATCCACTGCCAAGGTGTTGAACATAATCAGTTCATATCAACATTCTCTCGAAGAATCACGTTCCAGAGATTTTTTAGTGTGAAGTTGACTAGTCCTCACGGCAATAATACAGACACTTATTTCACTTTTAAGACCAGCCAACTTCATCTCGGCAATTAGTCGGCTGGATTGCTATTCAGTTCCACACACTGCATATATACACGGTACAGTGGGTTCCTAAAGGCCTATCCTTAAATGACCGACGCTGGGCAGACTTGGATAATGACTTCACCTGGTTTACTCCCATAGCAGTATACCAGATGACTGTGACGCATGCAAGCAATAAATGGTTGCAGAACACGTTGTGGAATGTTCTCCCACACTAGGCTTCAGTGTCTGTAGAATTTGCAGAAGAATCTGGAGTGGTGAATTCCTCTAGAGATCCAGTTAATCCCATTCATGTTTAATCGGGGACAAATGAGGCTAACGGGCAGGCCAAGGTAATGCGTGAATCTGTAGAGACTCATCCTGCTAGAACAGTCCACCGTTGACGTCTTGATATCTGAAGACCGCCACATGCACAAGAACCGTCGAACCATCATGACGGATTCCTGTCTACACCATCACACTACCACTACCGAAATATTCGACTTGCTGCACACAGTTTGGAGCATAACGTTCCCCTCGACACTATATGCACGTGTGCATCTATCAACATGTTACAGGAGAAAACAAGATCAGAAAAGTCGTCTACCTGGGGTGTGTCCTACTTGCTTGATGTTGGCGCCTCTAGTGAGTGAAGTGGGGTTTGAAAGTTACATCGCAAGGTCTGCCACCATCAGCCGATTACAAACTCTCTGGCTGGAACCTTTGCGTTGTCCTCCTATTGCTTCCCTTCGGTAGTCGCTGTTGTGATTCGATTTCAAAGATGTCACAACCGGATGTATCGAGCTTAAGTGACGGTGGTTTTACGGTTAATAAATTGCTGTGACAAAAGGTTTAAGAGTCCCCTTTGAACCAGCAAAATAAAACTAGACAAGTCAACTAGACAATATTCAATAATATATTGAGCAAACAATGAGCAAGCTACAATGAATGACAACACAGATATTTAGTACAATGCAATTGAGTCACAAATCTATAATATTGGGTCACAAATATATAATATTAACTCACCAGAGTCTTGACATTTACAGTGAGAGCAGATATACTGATTAAAGGTTGTATACAATGAGAGTAGACGAATAGACAGGGACAGTAAGTCTTGACAATGTTGATCAACGATGGCAGACAGATGTACACAACTCCAGTGATATGAAAAGTACGTGTAATTCCGTGTGTCAACACAAGAACCAGCCTTTATATATACTGACACAGAGTCAAGAATATTCTTTATCCGCTCAGAACATTCACGAAAGGCGTCGTAAACACCAGACGTGTCAAGACCCGGAAGTCAAAACAAATAGTTATACAAAAGATTGCCCCAAGGGAGGCAACTCTGAAGCGCTATCAAAAAGGTGTACCACTAAAAAATACTATTGCAATTGAACATACATGATACAAGATGTGAGCCGCAGCCCACACTCAAAACTTTAAACATTGTGACCCATAATAACTATCACTCAATCACTGTTATTACGAATTACAAAAAACACACTCTCGTAACAGTGGTTATTCTGCGACGCCCTGACGTTGGCCTGTTGCCGATGTAATAGACTTTACTGTCCAAATATGCATTAGTATCAATTTGGATTGAAAGTTAATCAGTTTTACAATACAATTGTAACTTGTAATATTTGTCAGTTGTTTTTCTGTTTCACACATTACTCTGTTGGTACAAGTTTCTAAGTAAACTGATTGTTTAAACTTGGAAATCAACACTTCAACACAGGCTTGCTACTCAGTTCGCTATATGTTACATTAGGATTTTGGATGTTTCAAATGATCGTAGCTTATTAAGACCGAATGAAATATGTTGGCATTTGATCTGGCTGCTTGATAACACGGATGGTGGTTGAATCATAATTACCATACATTGGCTGAGGACAAATGCTGATAGATCTCAACAGCGGTTTCAGTATGCCCCATGTATCAAATGCATTTAACAACCAATATATATCAATTTTATGGACTGTGAATGATACCAACACATCTATATTGTTTCTCTAGTGTTAATACAGAATATATATTTCCTGATCATCCGAGTCCGAAATGAGGGTTGTAATATCAGCTCTATTTAAGATATACTCTCGCCCACAACAGGAAACGTTTTTATGCTGTTTTTTTTGCAGCACATATAATCTTTGACAATGCATTCGGCGACGAAGAAAAAGGAGAAGACAAGTATTTGGTGAACAGCTGGGTAAAAGATTTTGTGAGCTGCATCAACCAGGCAGTAAGGTAGGACTTCACATACAGTGCATATTGCCAGGTGGAGTATGATTGCGTCGTGTATCAAAGTACACTAGAAACATGTCAAAGCATCTGGCCAGACCAGAATTCAACCCCTTTAGAATCACCCTACCTAACACAACCAGCAGACTACTAAAGCATCGAGTGTCACAAACTAGAGTAATTAGAAACCCCATTTTAATGGAAACAAAATTCATATGCTAAACCTTCCTTGCTTATAACGCTTCATGGGGTGGTGGGGTAGCCTAGTGGTTAAAGCGTTTGCTCGTCACGCCGAAGACCCGGGTTCGAATCCCCACATGGGTACATTGTGTGAAGCTCATTTCTGGTGTCCCCTGCCGTGATATTGCTGGAATATTCCTCAAAGCGGCGTAAAACCAAACTCACTCACTCACTCACTATAACGCTTCATACATGCTATCATTGCCTCAGTCTCATAATCACCCATCATTCATAATTTTTTTCCCATCATACACCCGATCACGAACATAATACCCCTTCTTATACTCTTACATAAACTCTCACGGTACTGTAGTGACTGAGTGAGTGAGTGAGTGAATGAATGAATGAATGAATGAGTTTAGTTTTACGCTGCACTTAGCAATATTCCAGCTATATGGCGGCGGCCTGTAATTAATCGAGTCTGGACCAGACACTTGGAACCGATGACATGTGTCAACCAAGTCAGCGAGCCTGACCACCCGATCCCGTTAGTCGTCTCTTACAACAAGCATGGGTTAATGAAATAATTCTACCCGGTACCTTCACGGGTCCACGGTACTATAACATTGGACAGACATTTGGCTGAGCATAATGATCTAGAAGGTTATGAATACACAAACCCATTTGGACAGTGGTAGAATGTCATACCAGGGATTGCACTTTTTCAGTAAAGTACAGGTTCTAGTACTTTTGTTAGGATGAATCCCATCTGGGATTCGAACCCTGACTCTATGAAGCCTAATCGCCAGCACACAAAGTCAGCCATCTAACCCACTCAGCTATCTCGGCTTCCAACAAATATAACATGTTATGCTGAACCAGAACTATATAATCCATACGATTGCATGCATTCTTATTGACAAATGCTAACGGTTATATGTGGACTTTTTTTTATAGTGAAGTCTACTTCTCCATTACATGTCTAAATCCCCCTGTGAGGATTGCAACACCGTATGGAGGACGCCTGGTATGGACATTGCCAGGGGAAAATATTCTAACAGTTCACCTCAAACACAAGGACAAGATTCGGATTAAGAAGAGGTGGAGTCAGGCAAGTCAATTCAGTAGCACTCCAGCAGTGGAAATCCTCTAACTGATGGTGTCATACGGTAAAATTATAATACTCACATCAGAGATACAGGGCATACAGCCAACATGATACACATATTTCACACTGGTTGCAAACTCGCACCTTTCAAATCAATTCTCATACACCCCAAGCTATTTTACACAACTTGAATGACAACATGATACATACCATGGTCTCTCATCCCAGAAACCTAAGACACATAAAACACTCACTGTTCCAGCTTCCATGTCCCTGCTCCAAACCTATCGCCCTCTAAACATAAAAGTATACATTGACCAGTTGTGATCTTGACAGCAACCAGCCATTGATACCATATTCCCTTGCTCCCCGTACCCGAGAACCAGCCTCTTTACTGATGTACGTTGAACACAATGGTGACATACGGTAAACTGAAGTCTTCATAATGATGTGGATGTGTATGATATGCATGCGTATGATTGAAAAAGCCATTTCATTGGCCGGTTAAGACAATGATGTGATATCGGAACGCAGGACTACTTTTTCATTCATAATTTTTACTACAGTGTTTACTACATCTTCAGTTACTGTCGTTTCCTCCGTCGGACACATCAACTCTAATAAACACTAGATTTTTATATATGGTAATTAAAATCGAGACTGTGTCACGTTTTACATGTATTTGTCAGAATTTGGAGCTAGATTGTTAGTCCTACAACAGCTCCTGTCAGTGCGCAGCAACCTTGACCTTACCGTATTTGTATTCATACGCTTCCAGGCTTTATTTAGATCGCCTTCAACGTTGCAACTGCCGGTAAAACACTGTTATATGTAATTAAAGCCTTCTGAAGAGAAGGGGATAATAAAAACATTAACACACTCGCGTAGATGTCACATTGTATTTACAACGCCAGGGAAATATCAGTTTTCAGTCATTCGTGTTGTAAATACAATATGACACCTACGCTCGGGTATGAATCTCTGTGTATCTGTACATGGGACCTGGATTTCCTTACAAGGTATGTAAATTGCAAACAGGTGATGTACATGTACTACCTGCTGTCACACAAGATGATATGCGAGCCAGGCATGACGACAAAAACCCTGAATAAGATGACCCGGAACACATTCATTCTCACTCTGGACGGCGACGTGGACTTCCAGCCATCAGCAGTGCAGGTGTTGCTGGACAGGATGAAGAAGAACGGTCATGTTGGAGCTGCTTGTGGTCGCATTCATCCAATCGGGTCAGGTCTGTAATGTTTGTGTATGACAACTTCTATCTGTCACATTTTGTTTGACACTCAACTTGGACAAACGTCTTTTTTTCCTCCAAGAGAATCTTAGCAGCATGAAGTGAACAACTGACCGTGTCACAATTCATCACCGTTTCACAATTCATCATGAAGCAAACGTTGACCCTTTTCATTAAGCACCCGTGAAGATCCCGGTTAGAATTGGTCTTCAGCAACCCATACTTGTAAGAGGCAATCGGATGTTCAGGTTCGCTGATTTGGTTTACACAAATCATAGTACCGCAGTTGAGTAGATGGGTGCTCATGTTGTTGACCACTGGATGTTTTGGTCAAGACTCGATCATTTACATATGAACATGTTTACAGGTCCGATAATATGGTACCAGAAGTTTGAATACGCCATGAGTCACTGGCTACAGAAGGCAGCGGAGCATGTAATTGGTTGTGTCCTGTGCAGTCCTGGATGTTTCAGCATGTTTCGGGCATCGGCTCTCATGGACGACAACGTCCTTCGCAAATATGCGGAAGAGTCCACAGAACCAAGACATCGAATTCAGTTTGATCAAGGTACTTGACCAAAGAGCTCATGTTGCAGGAAAAGCGCTTTGATCATTGCTGTTCAAATTGACGGACATAAACAAAGTTGAAATTTAGTCACGATATGGCTGAAATATTGCCGATGTGACTCTTAATCTTAGCTCACTCACTCACCGCAAAGTTCAAAGGTATATGACCGCCGCCGTGGTGTAGTGGTTAGAGCGTCCGCCCGGAGATTGGAAGGTCGCGGGTTCGGTCCCTGACCGCGTCATACCAAAAGACGTTAAAATATGGTACTTGTTGGTCCCTGTCTGTCGCTCGGCATTAATGGGTACAACAAGGACTGGTCGGCTAGGAGTCAGTATAATGTGTCTGAGTGGGGTATTCCTGCTTCACTGCGGCATGGTATCACAGTGGGCTAGCACTATAAAACCAGCTTCAGTCCTGGCTAGTACAAGCAGCCGCACATACACATACACACGCATGCACGTTGCCATATGAGCGAAATATTCTCAAGCACGACGTTAAACCCAATTTCACCTCACCTCACCGCACCTCACCTCAAAGGTATATGTTGTAGATGCCTTTAACAAAATGTAAAGTTCAAGGGCATTTGTTGTAAATGTCATTAAAAATACTCATTTTGGTTTGGGTAAGTTTTCCTTAAACGTACATTTATCTGCGACGCTTTAGGGGAGGACCGCTGGCTGTGTACCCTGATTCTGCAACAAGGTCACAGAATAGAATACAATGCAGCTGCGGACGCCAAAACCTATGCCCCAGAAGGTTTTAAAGAATTCTACAATCAGCGGCGGCGATGGACTCCTTCAACAATGGCAAATATACTTGATCTTCTTCAGTCGTCGGCCACAGCTAGAAGGGCAAACAATGACATCTCTCTGCTCTACATTCTGTATCAAGGACTGCTCTTTGTTTCATCTGTGCTGACACCTGGAACAATATTTCTCATCATATTCAGTGCCATTAACACTGCGTATCCTGAGCTGCCACTGTATGCGGCCATGTTACTCAACCTTTTCCCAATGATCATTTTCACCATACTCATTTTTACAGCAAAGGACGACATTCAGGTAATTTAATTTAGTTTTCACAGCTACTTTTCCCTTCATACCTAACAGAATCAACTTCTGCTTCTGATGATATTTGAGGCTGGTGTGTGTGTGTGTGTGTGTGTGTGTGTGTGTGTGTGTGTGTGTGTGTGTGTGTTATTTTGCACTAACGTCTGATATATATGAAAGCAATTAGAACTAATTTATAGGTGTTTAGATGTATACTCAGGGGCAAAAGAAACTATACCAAACATTTGAAAAATTATAATTTGTGTTTGAACGTCGATATTTTGAGTACTTATGGCTAGAAACATTCACCAAAACGCAACAAAGCTGACTCAATGAAACGACGATGCACGCAAAAGCAAGACCCCAGAAAAGTGAACTTATTCACGATAGTTTCGTGCACGTGCACACATGACACACGAGACAAATATTCGGTATAAAAGCACGTGAAAATGTTTATCGGACATCTACAATTGACGATTACATTTGCGACCATGCCGAGATTATCGAAAGAAGAGAGAGAAAGGGCAATTGGCATGATCCAGCTTGGCGCTACCCACAATCACGTCGTCAGGATCTTCGGTTGCAGCCGACTTACAATAACCAGTCTGATGACCCGTTACAAACAGACAGGCAGGACACAGGACAGACCGAGGAGCGGCAGAGCTCGGGTCACGACCCCAGCTGAAGACCGGTACTTGCGTACCCTGCATTTTGCGCAACCTATTCCTCACTGTGACAGCATCAGCACCGACTGCGCTGGGACATCGCATTAGCCGAAGGACGGTGTCCAGGATACTTCGTCAGCATGGCATCCGAGCCTACAGACCCTAACGTAGTGTAGCACTGACGAGCCTACATTGACGTCGACGGGTGAGGTGGGCACGTATCGTTCAAGGTTGGCAGCGCAGACAATGGGACAGAGTCTTATTTACTGACGAAAGCAGATACCTCCTGAACAGACCTGACGACAGGATACGAGTGCTCGACGCACAGGTGAGCGGACGGCACGTTGCTGCGAGCAGGAGGTTGAGCCGTTTGGCAGTGATGGCGTTATGGTGTGGAGAGGGATATAAGGTGACAGAAAGACAGATCTGGTTGCTGTCGATGGGAATTTGAATGGGCAGCGTTATATCGATCAATTCCTTCGGCCAGTTGTTTACCCTTCCTGCAACAGAATCCAAGAACCGTATTTCAACAGGTCAACGCCCCATGTCACACAGCTCAACGTGTTCAGGGCTTTCTCAACGCCAACAACGTTGTTGTCCTGCCATGGCCACCACGCTCTCTGGATCTTTCACCCATTGAGCATTTGTGGGGCCATCTTGGGAGACAGATACATGCCAGACAGGTCGCCCCAGTGAACAGACAAACCCTCATCCAAGCTGTGAGGGAGGAGTGGAACAGGATACCTCCTCAAGTGATCAGACGTCTGACCTCATCTGTTCGAGGTCGCGATAGAGCCTGTATCGATGCCGGTGGTGACCACACTCGATATTGACTCACAGGAGTGTCTCTGTGTCACTGACATTTACTTATCTCATCATATTGGAGTGATCAAATACAGGACATATGAATATTAAGTGCTTTTTCGCAATTATTTTAAACAATTATTGGCCTCGATTAATGAATTTGATTTTCCATACTCCTCACCTATTTGTCTTCTCAAATTACAACATTAATTTCCTGTTTATCTTTTGTCATCTTGCATTAATTAGCCTCAATAATATGGTATCGTTTCTTTTGCCCCTGAGTGTACATGGAGAAACTGACTTACTTTACCTTTTGTATTTCAGATAGCATACGCTGGTATTCTCTCAGTTGTGTATGCACTTGTGATGACCATCGTTCTTGTTGGAGTCTTCAAGCAGATAGTTGAGAGCAACTTCTGCTCAATGACTGCTGGATTTTTCTTGTTTGTCGTTGGTGTCTTTGTACTGGCGGCAATACTCCATCCCCAGGAGTTTTTCAATGTGATCTACGGTTTCCTCTACTTCCTTGCTATACCGTGCATGTCCATGCTGCTCATGTTTTACTCCTTTGGGAACCTCAACGTCGTGTCATGGGGTACAAGGGACAAGGTAGACACGAATGTTTCCGGGAACAATATGTCACAACAGAAGGAGAAGAAACAGTCAGCTATGCAGGGCATACTAAATCGAATGAAAGGTGAATTTGAGATTTATCATTTTAATACATGCTGGATGTCTTAAAAATTATATTAGGCCAGCATGACGAAGGGGCTTTTCACTCCCTATTTCTAAGCTGGACAATATCTCCTTGGTATGAAGGTAGTTTGAGGGATGCTACTGTTTCAAAGTTGGATACTATTTACTTTTATCTTGCTGCACCACTCATAACCAATGCCAACCGCCTCCGTGGTGTAGTGGTTAGAGCGTCCGCCCGGAGAGCGGAAGGTCGCGGGTTCGATCCCCGACCGCGTCATACCAAAAGACGTTAAAATATGGTACTTGTTGGTCCCTGTCTGGCGCTCGGCATTAAAGGGTACAACAAGGACTGGTCGGCTCCGAGTCAGTATAATGTGTCTGAGTGGGGTATTCCTGCTTCACTGCGGCATGGTATCTCAGTGGGCTAGCACTATAAAACCAGCTTCAGTCCTGGCTAGTACAAGCAGCCGCACATACACATACACACGCATGCACGTCGTCATATGAGCGAAATATTCTCAAGCACGACGTTAAACCCAATTTCACCTCACCTCACCTCACCTCACCTCACCCCACCTCACCCCACCTCACCTCACCTCACATAACCAATGCCTCCTCAGTTTGAAAGTTGTGTTCAAACACATGATGAATTCATTGCTTGTTTTAAGAGGACTAACATACCAGCCCAGAAAAGGATGGAATGGGATAAGTAATCTATCACCATTAGATAGATGGTGCTCAATTGATCAATTTTGTTCTATTTGGCAGGTTCTGATGACTCCGACTCTGACTATGTATTATCGTTTGGAAATATGTTCCGGTGTATATGTTGCCCAAGGCCAGAGTTGAGGGATCACACAACAAAGATGGAATTACTGATTCAGAAAATGGAGGACTTGGAGTCTGCATACAGATACAAGGATGATCGTAACGATGGTTTAAATGACGACATTTCGACCACATCGAATGAGGGACACGTGCCGTATTCACAAATGTCGAGCATGTTCAATGGAGGAATGCGCAGTAAGTATTCATACCAGTTTTCCATTATTTTGTCTTCGAATGACGTGAAGATTAAAGATCTTGGTCAGAATCGGTCTTCAGTAACCCATGCATGTCGTAAAAAGAGTCTAACTGGATCGTTGGTTAGGCTCACTGACTTGACCAATAATATAAATCACTGGATTGCCTTGTCCAGACTCTGTTATGTGCAAACCGCAGCCATATAGCTGTACAATTGATGATGATGATGATGATGATGATGATGATGATGATAGGATGTTTATCTAGCGTACATATCCACGCAACTAGTACATGCTCAAGGCGCTTGAGTGTTCCTTTGATCGAGGGATGTCTTTTTTTCTGTCATTCTTCTAACCATCTCAACTCCCTGGGGAGTATTCATTCGTTAGGCGCAGCGAGTTATCACAAAGCCTCATCCTCACAAGGTACCCATTTGCAGCTGGGTGAACTGGGACACATAGTCACAGTATTTTGTCCAATGATACTGCACGTTACTATACCCGCAACTAGGTGTCTGCACGTGTTCATGTGTCCACCATCTGGTCACCTACCGTCGGATGAGTTGGTTCTTTTAAGTGCATAGGGTTGTGCACTGCACACTAGGGTTGTGACAACACTGAAAGAGCCTGCAAGTGGGGATCGATCCAGGCACCTTTCGCTTACTAGCGCGGCGCCTTAGACAGCTCGCCCACCATGCCCCCGAGTGTTGTTGCGTTAAACAACAAACAAACACGCACACACCGACAGAGGTGAATGCTGAGTGTACATGAATGCTTTATATTCACACTATAAGTTAGTATTTCAAACATCTGCAACATTATCCTAGCCGTAACCCTTTACAACTAATGATATAATAATGAGGGTGTTTCTCACTTTCAAGTCAATCCTGGATATGAAGCCGATCCTGAACCCAAGCCATCCGAGTATGATGAATGGGATGAGCCACGTTGGATCAGTGCAACTGCACTAGGTGAAGGGCCAATTGAAGACCTGTCAGAGGATGAAAACAGTTTTTGGAACGAACTGATTGAACAATACCTCAAACCACCAAAAGAATTGTCGAAGAAAGAGAAAGACGATGTTGCTAATGGACTCACGCAGTTACGGAACACGGTATGCACCTTTTTTTTCCTTTCTAATAGTTTGTTCGTCACTCTGATGTTCATCTTGGAGAGTGTGTCAGAGTACACTCCAAGCCTTGTGTTTAAACTACCATGCGACACCGGGAACAGTGGAGCAACTCGGGAGCCTGTTGCCATTGCCTTCACTATCATATTCGGTGTTCTGCTGTTAATTCAGTTCATTTGTATGTTAGCTCATCGCTTCTCAACTCTTCTCGCTATAGCCTCTATAACAGCGTTCCACTTCAAATCTGAGAAATCCATGGAAAATAAGAAAGAGAAAGTCATGTTGGCAATTGAAGAAATGTATAAAGGTGGAAAACAGATGGACAACAGAAGTGTGATGTCAGGAGATTCAAACGTCACTGGTCTTTTCGACACGGTAGGACAGTCACATAAAAATCAGTTGATGGCACGTTTCCTACGGGATTCTAAAAAACCAGTGGTAGAACAACCAAGGGACCTGAATACAATATTCTTGAACCATATGAAGAAGATAGACGCCAATAAGGAAGCGATAAAGAGTGGTGTTGATGAATCTAAAGGAGAGGTCTCGCGTGAAGCCAAAAAGGTTTTGCCACTTATGTCCAGCCAGTCATTTTTTACCATAGCAGAGATGCTAAAGAACGAAGGTCAGGGGAACAGAATACAAGAATTAGCTCGTGCCAACTTTAGAAAAGGATTTGATCTCACCAGAAAACCAAAACTTATAAATGTTGTGAAACAAGCCGTTGACAAGGCGAAACAGAATGAAGAGACAAAGCCCAAGGTGAGATTTGATTCGAAACCACCGAGTCCATTGGTATCACAGGAAGACAGAACTACATCTCCAGGATCGGGAAACGACAGTGTGTCGGGTGGAGATGAAGAATCAAAGCAACTGAAAGTAGACCTCCATCCAAGCGAGGAAGACAAAGCTACCCGAACCCCGGGGTGGCAGTCGGTGAAGTCAAGTGGACTACTTGGGAGGATTAGCGACATGCATGCCTTGAACAAAGACTCCGACTCAGAAGATACTTTGTCGGAGAACTCCATGTTGAGGACTCCTGATGTTAGAAACCATGATCGGGACTCATATATTTCAGTAAAACATGAGGAAACGATGCTATAGCCCTTTGTTAGAGCTACTGATGACTCTAATACCACTATTTCGTTTGGCACAAGACACGTGAGTGATATGCAACAGATCTTCATTTGATGTTTACTGTTATGAAAGGAATATTGTTACTTCATAGGCTGTTATACCTTGTCGATACGTGTCTGAGAGGACAATATCAGCATGCTCCATTAACCACGAACTTTAAAATGGTCCTGATTGATGAAACTTTTGTATTTCGATTCCACTGATAAAACTACTCGATTTGTTGGTCACATCTCTACATAAATGATTCCCATTCTTGGCTACTTTCGATTCTTTCGCATACATGTACATCTTATTCAGTTGCTCACAGCTAATTATCAACATTATTTACTGCACCAAGATATGTAAAACATAATTACAATGGAACTACTCGGGAATTGTGTATTACTGCTTTTGTTTTCTGAGCACCATTTCATTATATTATTTATATATTTGCTGAGTTCAGTTCGTCTGTACATATTATTGTTTTTATGCTTGTCAACTTAAGGTATGGCTTTGCTTCTTTGTCAGTCACCAAATTGTTACAGAACACTTAAGGCACAATGATCTCCCTCGACATTGTCAGCAGTCAAACATCTTCTTCACCTAAGCTGATGTAATAATACATCTGCATGTAAATCTTGTGAATATATATGAAAATAGAATCTGTGAGTTGGGAATGCTGTGCGTATAACTGGTTTTGTGATTTAGAACAGCAACACTGCTAATTGCGAATTTCTTTTTAAAGTATATTACATATTCCAGGAACTGTGATACCCATGTCGCCGCATTTTACCCTTTTAGCTACTTCAATGTAAAGTTCTTCTCATTCAAAACTTCCTCTACCCTCCATGCTGTTATTCTAGAAAATTCCAATATTCCAACAGCTCCAGCCTTTGGTGTTTACATTTCACAATCGAGCGTGCATTTCTATCAGGATTTCAAAGAGCGTCATGCCACTCTTGTTCAGAAGTTGTTTGTGCAAGGTTACAACATTAAAGACCTCAGTAAATCTTTCAAGAGGTTTTATGGTAGACATATGAAGGAAATTTCCAAATTTGATGCATCAGTGACAAAAATGATGTCTGATGCAATTCCCTATTTTGACGTATACCTTACGTTCCAGGACTATTTGAGGTGAACAATTGACTACACTTAGCATATGGTTATGACGGGTGCCACCGGTGGGGCAGGATACGCTCACCTTTTTGCGAACACCTGGTGCCATCACTATTTCATAGCGATGCATAAATATATGCTCTGTCATCGTATCGCATGGTGGCAATCACTGGATTGTCTGCTTATGACGCGATTATTTTACAAAAAACAGTTGTAATACTGCTTAAACAAATATCTGCTCATGATATGGTCACAATTGTACAACGACTCTGCTTTTGGCGGAGATTAATTATGGATGTTGAAAGGGTTTTATTTCTATTTATTGTTTGGCTGATTTGCGCAAAATTGTCAACACCTGAAGGATAGATGTAAATACATCTAATGTGCATGCAGGTAGCAAATGTACGATGATCTCTAATATGGAGATCTATCTACAGTTGCTGGTGATTTACAACCCTCATTTTATTGTAATATCCTGAATAGTGATATAATTTTACAGTTGCATTTTTTTCTGTGATGATCTAATTGTTTTAGTGTTCTTTGTCGACATTTTTTGTATAATAGAACCGTTTATGTTCAATGTATGACGATTCTATTTGACGGCAACTACTTGGTATTGTGATTATTTTCACTTTGGAATATTTTGGGATCATTTATATTTAAATAAAGAAAAGGAACGCATGGGACCAAATGGCTTTGTCGATTTATTATGCTTACTCATATTTTCTGTAACAGTGCAAACATGAAGAGCTGCACCCAAAAGATGGTTAGGAGGCCGACTCTCCATAGAAGTTATGGAAGTAGGGAACGTGAAAACGGCGGTGGCTCGTCAAGTTTGCCTGTTGTTTAACGCCGTACTCAGGAATATTCCATCTATATGGCGGCGGTATCCACATAATTGAGTCTGGATCAGGCAGTCCAGTGATCAACAGCCTGAGCATCGATCTTCTCAATTTCGATACGATGACATGTGTCAACCAAGTCAGCGAGCCTGACCACCAGATCCCGTTAGGAATGACAACTTCTTTATTACACAATAGCAACGTTTCGGTACTTATACCGTTTTCAAGTTTTTCATCCATGACAACGGTATAAGAACCCGTAACGAAACGTCGATATTGTACGACAAAGAAGTTGATCATCCATAGGGACTTGTCATGCCTTTTGCTCACAACTTCTAGAATGCATCTCAAACAGTTCAGATCCCGTTAGTCACCCCTTACGACGAGCATAGGTTGTTATAGAACAATTCTGACAGAGGTCTTCACGGGAACATAAAGACAAGGAAATACAAGCAAGAAAGACGACATCAAAGATACATTAGTTTACAATACAGAACAAAACATAACATAGAGTCAATGTTTCCACAAACACATTTACATTTGTACAGCTATGCCATCCATTATGAGCAATAACCTTTGACATGTTTTCATGTTGTAGCTGGTCATGACAAATTACATAGCCTGGGAATACAGCATTTGCCTGACCACACTCACACATTCTGGACGTCACGTTATCAGTAAATGTTGTCAAACCTGGTTACCATTGTGAGTGATGTTCGCTATCATATGTATCCTTCCGGAGATGCATGAGTGACTACTACTACTACTAATAATAATAGTCCATTTATATTGCGAGTTTATCCATGCACATTGCATGCTCAAAGCGCTGACATATTACTCCTGGTCAACGAGTATAGAACACTCCATTTGGAGAATACAACCGGTCGCCTGTCAGGCGCTCAGGGTTCAAATTCAGACTACCATCGTATCATACCAGGTACCCAATTTTACTGCTGGGTGGACAGAGGCAATTTTGAACAAACTCACTTGCCTAAGGTGAGACCACATGCGTCACATGTGCTTCGTTGTGGGGCAGGACTGAAGTTGGGTCAGCACTGAAGTCCTAGAAACTTTCAGGAGTCAAGCTGCCAGACACGGTCACCCATCGGAGGACTGTCCGCGACCAACGTTTCTCAACTTTAACTGATTGTGACCTGAGATCTACGCACAGGACCACACACCGCCTTCATGCAATACACATGCTTTTACAAAGGCAAAGCGTTACCTACATCCATTATGATCAAGTCTGCAAGTCAATTTGTCTCTCTTTCCTTATCTCTACTTTCTCTCCCATCTTTATAAACATTTTTTTTACATATGTTGTGTATGTAACGCGAGATAAAAAAGAAAAGAAAAGAAAAGAGCAGAATACAGACTTCCAACATAAAAAAATTAAAAATAAAAATAAAAAAGGAAAAGTCTGCAAGTCAAGTACATGAGATGACTGAGATGAGTTATTTTAGTTTCACGTCTCACACTTTTCAACTCAGCGCGTACCTTCTCAACCAAATCATTTAACCTCAAATACGCACTCGTGAATCACCCGCCGTGATATTGCTGGAATATTGCTGAAAGCGGCGTAAAACTAAATTCACACACTTGTGAATCATGCACAGCACTCATCCACTACAGATTCAGCAGGGTAGTAGAATCAACCTTTGATTCAAATGTCAAGATCTGTTTTGATCACATTCAAACGACATAATGACTTGAGGTGTCGGAACGCATTTTGGTATTAGGTTTTCGCTCATTTGACAAGTTGTGCAAAACTGCGTGTACTAAAGTTGCCCGAACCCTGACTTCGTGTTGGTCTCAGCGATAAGACCGTTTTGAGAGATAATACTACCCTTTACCTCACCTCACACTTAAATGTCGTTTTCTGATTGGCTGAGCGCTCTTCTATTATTTTAAATGTACCCCGCTTACATGCGAGTAATATTTTCTATATCATCCGCTGGGTATGACGAACTGTGAGAATCCATTTGGTACTTTGTGTTGGTAATTCTTTATCTCGAGTCACGTTTGATGTACGGAAATTAGCGATGTATTGCGTATGCAAACCGATGGAAGGGAGATAACTCATAATTTGTTTTTCTTGTCTGTCGTTAGTATTGGCTAATTGTTAACTCTGCTACTCCTTACAATGTTCCGACACCCGTGGTCCAAACAGTTCAATATTAACATTGACAACTACGTTGTTCACTGGTCTGTCTGGGTCCTGAAAGTTTATTAAATGACCATTGAAATTCACCTGAAAATGAAGTGTACACCCACTTTCTCAAAGAGCTATATCCGCCCATGTACTAGTGTCAAACGTTAGTACTTCGACTCGGCGATAAGCATTTGCCAAAAACCCAGTATGTACAGTGAAATGAATGTTAATTATTCATGATTCTGTTTCTAATCATTTAAAACATACCTAACCTGAGTTGTCAGTACGCTCGCTTCGTTTTCATCAGTAGCAATACGAAACGGACAAGAAGATGCAAATTAATAGAGAAAACACCCTTTTTGGTCATACGAAAGTTCATTGTGCCATTCTGAATGATTTAATAGTGCAGATTTAGATATGTCAGTGCCGACTTGCTACTGCTGCTGCTACTCCTGATAGTTCTATTTGTACTACTACGTACTACTGTTCTTGCTGCTGCAGCTACTACTACTACTACTACTACTACTACTGCTACTCTACAACTACTACTATTACCACTACTACTATTACTACTGCTATTACTACTACTACTGCTACTCTACAACAACTACTACTACTGCTACTCTACAACTACTACTATTACTACTACTACTACTACTGCTATTACTACTACTACTGCTACTGCTACTATTACTACTTTTACTGCTACTGTTATTGTACCTGCTGCTAATACTACTGCACTCCTGTACGAATAAAACACAGTATATACAATGTTTATACAATGTTTATTCACTTGCACTCAGGGGAAAGCAACCTTCGTATAAAATGAGCAATTTTATATATTGAAAGTATATATGGCGATGGCGAGGTATTCCAACGACCAGCGTTTTTTTGAAGTGCTATTGCAGCAGGTGCATATACACCGATTTGTTTCAAATTAGGCCCGGTATTGCAGAACTGGATTCTTTCGGGATGAACTTTTCAAAGTTCGTTAAACACCACGACATGAGCCTGCTGTGAAACTAAGGGTGGCTAGTCCTCCTGCTCCGAGGGTACAGGTCACAGATGAAGATTTACCATCCACGTTGAACCAGAAGGAGACAGTTTCGTGGGCAGCTCCAGTGAGGCTGATGGTGATGTCATCGGCAATGTTGATGTCCGTCACTCTCTGGGGTGACATGGGCACCCACTTGTCTAACTCACCCTGGATGAGAACTTGTTTGCTGTAGGAAAATAATTATATCATGGATACTTCTATTGTTCAGACAATTTTTATATGCTATAAATGTCTTAATTCAATTAAAACATTTTGGGAATATTGTAGAATTTACATCCATCATTCTATCCATCGACTGACTGACTGAGTTTGGTTTTACGCCGCTTTTAGCAATATTCCAGCAACATCACGGCGGGGGACACCAGAAATGGGCTTCACACATTGTACCCATGTGGGGATTCGAACCCGGGTCTTCGGCGTGACGAGCCAACGCTTTAACCACTCGGCTACCCCACCGCCCCTCTATCCATCGAGGACATCATAACATTTGGGTTCAGCGGTCGCCTAGTGGTTAAAGTTTTCGCATGTCAGGCCGAAGACCCGAGTTTGATTCCCAACATGAAAAATTGTTTGGGGTCCTGTGGTATTGTTGGAGTAACGTAAAGTGGCGTAAAACTTGACTCACTGACTCACTTCAGCGTTTGTTGATACATTTCATGTAGAATATAAACTTTTGCTTGCTTCTACTATAGCATGTAGATAAACTTTTGTTAAGGCATCTATAACACCATACACTGGTAATTTAAGTCAGACCTCGCGAATTTGATCTAGATTGAGTACCGACACGATTGAAATGGAGTAATACGCCTACCCATTGATTGTCAGTACAGGTGATACATAGAAGAGACAGAAGTCAGCCTTGGTACAGTTGGTGCTCAATGCCAGGGGCTGGGGGTCTGTCAAGGGCTGAAGTTTGTTGGGATTATTGGCTGGGAAAACCATGGAGCTAGGAAACTGGAAATACCAAGTTCATTTTAGGTACTTACCTGACGATAGTTACAGGTATATTTTCGAACCCTGAACATATGAAATCAAATTGAGGTAGAAAGGGCTTAATGTCTTACCCCTTCATTTGCCCGGGAACGTTAAGTCTCAGTTGTTCACCCGACATTATATGTACACGTTTTGAATTTAACAAAAGTAAACTAACATCTAGTCTCTGGAAAGAACGTTTTTGATTGAAAGAAAATACAATAAAAAAGAGCCCACAGACTTTCCTCATTTTCAGAAAAGTGAAACTGTGGTACTGCTTCTCCCAAAACAAATTTCAAACCCACTAATGCGGTTTAGAACCTCTAATCATTATTTACCAGTAAAGACCGGTCGCTGGATAAAAAATACGTAGACAGTTAAGAAAATGCCATTTATGTAACTCCCCAGCGATAGCTGACGAGTTTCATTATTTGTTTAAATGTTCGTACTTCGATAATATCAGATATACCTATTTTAAAGACTATTACTGTAAATGGCCAAATCTTATAAAATCACAATTTATACGGATTGTAAATAATTTATTTATTGAAACCGTCAAATTGTAATCTATTTATTTACCCAAATGATCACATGCTACATGTTAAATATTCATACCGTAAAATGTTCCTGCACCACCGATGGTCGTTGTTGGAATGCAAAATATCAATATACAATTGATCTAGGCTTGCCTCATAATATAGACTTATTAGGACTACGTTTGGTATATTTGTTTCAGGGTCTGTATGACAGACTAAAAAATCAGGTGAAAAGATAGATGGGTAATGGTACATCTTACCCCTTGATATCCAGCCATGCACGGTGTCATGTTGTAGCTTGCCCTTAGATCAGCAGCCAAGACGATACCGTACTTGTTCTTTCCACCAAAATCTGAATATGTGGACCACAACTCCCCATCAGGACCATCAAAGTCCGTCCAAGCCATCTAGGAAAATATAAATATACCAAGCAGGCTTATATCACAGTGTCCGCTGCAGATGGTCACTGAATGGGTGAGTGAGGTTAGTTTTACGCCGCACTCCGCAATATTCCTGGCGGGCAAATGTTCAGTGGAGGTGTATGAAATGTAAATAGTTCGTGAATGAGCACATTATTTTCAATCGGTGTCAAGTCACATAAATTTGTCATTTTTCGTAGCACCACAAATTGAAAAACTGATGATACACAGAAATTCAAATGTTATATAGTCTTGAGCTTATTTACACCCTAAGGTCAGTACTAGAGTAAAGCAAGATGCACGGGTACCCTCCGTAACTGGTTGTCAATTGCAGTCGCCGGTCGTGATGGTTTCAAGATCAGGCCGTCAGCATTTACAGACCTGTTCAAAATGAGAAGTGACAGTGAATAAATTATTACTTTGTTACATAAGATAACAGGAATAATTGAAAGGTATAAGATGGCCTAGTGGTTAAAGAGTTCCCTCGTCACGCTGATGACCCGAGTTCGATTCCCCACATGGGTACAATGTGTGAATCCCATTTCTGGAATCCCCGGGGGGCCTGCCGTGATACTGCTGGGATATTTCTAAAAGCGGCGTAAAACCATATTCACTCACTCACTCACTGACTGAGAGGCAAAAGAAACAATCAGCCATGTGAAATACATTTTTGAATAATGCAAACGCCTATGTTCGTGATATACACTTTACACTGAACAGCCAACCTACTTCATGATAAGTGTCTTGTTCATATGCCCAATCATGTCACTTATTCCTACTGGGCCTGTACTTAAGGTTGCAATCACAGCATTCAGAGACGTGTACGGTTCTGTGGAATCTGCAACACATTATTCATCAAAAATACACGGCGAACCTTTGCCAAAGTAATTCTTTTGACGCTTTTATAACACGAAGTTACACGATGAAGCCGAAGCTTTTCAAATATACACAAAGAACTTAGTTAAGCACCTCATGACAGTAGTAGGTCAATCTCACGATTGAATTAGACCCGATCTTAACCCTTTGGTGCATATCTGAGACATGTTTGGTCGTCGTTTGTCGTCGTGTGCAACAAAGGAACCCTCCTGTACAGAACCTGGGCCAATTGGAAGCTGCTTTACGCGAGAAATGGCATAGACTGCCCCTTCAGTGGACCAGAAGGCTGACAGGGGGTATGAGGAGGAGAGTGCTGGCTGTCATACAGTGACATGGAGGTTACACTCGGTATTGACCTTGAATCGTGTAAGACACGCAAAATGACATTTTGAATGTTCACATTCACCAATAAATTTAAACATTAAACATAAATTTTAACTTTAAACATTCCAGGGCCATACTTGTGCAGACATGGTTTTGTTTAAAGATCAGTGTTCTCTTTAAAATGAACAGTTGTCATCATAAAATCAACATGGATTCAATTCGTTTAGTCATTTTTTTATGAGTCAAAGGATCATACGGATCAGAAAAGCTGATCCATCGTCGTCACCACGACATGTTTTATGTATGTGTTGAAATCATTGCAAAATTACAGGGGTGCTTAATTACGTTCTTTGTGCATATTAGTGATATTGACTGAGAATTTATTGTGTACACACTGTATGCATTTCCGGGTTGAACGGTCGTTGTCCAAAAATTGTCCTTGAAAGGCGTGACGCCTATAGCCCAGGCAAACAGTGACGAGACTCCTATTCTCCAATTGGTCGAACCTGGATGGTAATCAAAGCTTGCACGGGACTGAAACAAACATGTCAAGATGTACGATTTACACAATGAACAAGCCTACACGTGACATGTTGCATGGGACAATCATGGTTCTGATGCACAACGCCTTCGTAAACTCACGACCTCTCGAACGCTTTATCATAGAACCTACCCACAGTGCGACGAACGTTTTGTGTATCGGATCCCTCGGCTGGCTGGCTGTGGACAACGACGTCCTTCATCGAAGTTGTGAGTTTGTTGGAATGAGGCTCACAATATGCAAACATCGCATGATCAGTTACGATCCTTCAATAGGCATGGAGTTTTGGAGGTCTCGTTCCAAGAAAATATATTGTACACATGCTCACAAATGATTCTGAGTGAGAATGGTAAATCTGGCATGCCACCCATTGCAGGTGCAGGCCGAGGTCACGTTCTCCATGACTGTCACAATGCTGTGTTTGGGAGCGTGACTTTTACAGTGATAAATCGCTTTCTTTCATTGCAAGGAATTATTGCATGTTCCTGTAGTGGAACCTCTAGTTAAAATATCCCTTACTTCAGGGTTCCAAGAAAACTATATGCGTCTGCATGGAAGAGTCCGACCGCTCTATTGCCATCAGAATGAAAACAAGCCCTCTGTTGAAAAATCTGCCATGTAATCTGCCCTTATGGAACATCTCATCAAAGGTCCTAAGCTCAATGTTTTCTTTGTGACCCATAATAACTATCAGTTAATCAACGTAATATTACAACTTACAAAAAACTCACACTCATAAGACTGGTAACAAAACTCCTCAATAACATCATCAAGTTTCAGCAAAAAGGAAAGACTTGAATCAAGAAACATTTGAAATCAGCCATCACCAGAGACCATCACCCGGCATCTACCTTCCGAGCGTGGACTACATTTCACTTTAGTCATATCTTCAACCGCAATTGGACATCTTGATGGCCCAATAATTATTGTCACATAGGCAACTCCTTGTTATTACATCCATCATAATTATTATACCTTCATTGTACATAAATGGATTTTCTCAATTAATGTCGCTTGAACATTGCCAAAAACTATCACAGTCGTTCACTGCTCTCACCTGTGTGACGACAGGTATTTCCAGAGACTGCAGCATATGTCGTGGGTAGGACATGCAGTACTGTATGGTCAGCCCGTTCTTTGCAGCCCCATTCCCCATCTGAGTCAGCCATTGGCGGCCAAGGTCAATGTCAGTCAGGAATGTTTGGATTTGGGTAAATTCATCATCGAGGTAATCCTACAGAAATGAAACAAACAAAAAAACAAAACAATCATTTGTTCATCACCAGGTTTGACCTTTCAAATTTGAAATTAAGGAGACTTAGGAAACCAACCAACAAACAAACGCACATATGATCTATTATGAGGTTTGAGATTTTAATTTACAAATTGTCTCTGAAAGGTATTACCTGTTCGTAGACATACAATTACCTGTTCGTAGACATGCAATTACCTGTTCGTAGACATACAATTACCTGTTCGTAGACAAAGAGACCCCATTTCCTTGCATTAGCGAGCAGATCAGTCCAAAATCTCTGGAAAGTAAAAGAATACAAGCCTGTTAGTGTGTTTAGTAATGGCGGTAAAAACTCTATAATCATTTCCCATAGTAAACTTATAAAATGTAATATATTTCTCCTTCTGATTGATACCTATATTTTGTGTCAGTACCTCTTCCAATGGTACTGCCTTGTGACCGTCCATCAGGAACTTATATTTGCCCCCGTTAGTAGTTGCATATGTTGTATTGGCGGACCTGGAAGTATTTATTATACTAGAGATTCGTGTAGATATGCATTAATATAATATAATTACGTCAGTGAGATCATGTTAATTTTTCTTGGAGAATTTTCGTATGCTACAATAAACGGTTTATCATAATACATGTAGATATGCATTGATGCAAATACAGGCATATCATTAATTCAATGAGTTGTCAGTTTTCATTGGAACATGTTTACACGTTACAATAAAAGGTTTTCACTGAATGCCATGTTCTGATGACATAAACATTACCAAGAAACGGGTATATATTAATATCTTTCTCGGTTATATTTCCGTGAGTCATATTTCCGCTCATCATTTGCGTTAGTGTGTTGACATTAAAAGTCGTATCATTTTTCATATGCGAGGAACAGTTATAATTTGTAAAAACGTTTCTTAAATTGAATTGAAAATGAATTCATGTGAAACCTGAACCTGGCTTACCAGAACATGCTGTGGGCTACGACGGGATACTGTGTCTTGTTATAAAGCCACCTTTATCACAGGATGAAGTAAAATAAGGGGAACATGTGTTACTTTCATCCACTCGATATATCACTTGTGAAAATGATAAACAATATATTATCACTACAACAATATATGCACTCCATATAATTGTACATAAAGTTCGTCAATGTTATACTCCCCAACAACTAAAATCCAACCCAAAGAAGTTGCACAAAAGAGATGAAGTTTCGATTTTGAACCTATGAGAGACATTTACTGGTACATGGTGGTACGTTATGTCATCATAATTAAATACAATGAATTAAACAGATTAACCACATTCACTCAGTTCTATAACGGCAAAAGACATCTCACTGCATTCCATTGGGGAAGACGCTTGGTTGAGCTGACCACGTGATAATCCCATGGTCGTTGTCATAGTGATACCACCATGCGTCATACTGGATGTACCTGGCAAGTAAACAACGAGGTCATTGTCCCAGTAGAATCACCATTTGTCATACTGAATGTACCTTGCAAGTAAACAAGAAGGGTATTGTCCCAGCAGTGTGAATGTACCAAGCAAGTGAAATAACAACGGTATTGTCCCAGTAGAACCACCATTCAAGTAAACAACCAGGTCATTGTCGCAATAGAACCACAACTTGTCGTAATAAATGTAGCAAATAAACTGCCAAGCGGTATCAGCACGTTGAATGTCCTGTACCATCTGTTGTTAAGCATGAGTAAATGTACTCACCTGACGGGTACCCCGATCTGCCCAATGTAGGTCTTGATGTCAAGCACTGTGTCCTGGTAGTTCTTTCCCTTCTCCTTCAGATTGTAGTAATATGCTCCTGAATGACGAATATAACTGTTTATTTTTTACAGATATTCACACATAGTCGGGAGGTAATGCTTAGAAATATTCTGGAATGTTACCAAAGTACCTGTTTTCATAGTATCACCGGATTTTCCCTGAAGCCTATTCGCTGCTTGGTGAACACAAACAATATGAATAAAGCACCTTGTCTTTGGAAACACTACATTCATTTATCATGTGTTTCAGTTTTGAGATGGGCTAAAACTATCAGAAATATATTTGAATCCATAAATGTCACTACCTTCCATCGTCATGTGTTTCAGTATTGGTCAGAGCTGAAACTCAAGCAACAATCAGAAATACGTCTTAAGTACCTTCCCATCACCATTTGAACATGCATTCAATCGATTCTGCTATTGGCCAATATTTCCTGTGGATGTGGGAAGGCTTTTATCGTTTGTATTTCCAGTGTTGGGAAAGGGCAAAGACCTAGAAACCATCAATCCACATTGATAACCGCGGTGTAAGTGTGTCATGATGTTGATCAATGGATTGTCTGGTCCAGACTGGATTATTTACAGACCGCCGTCATACAGCTGGAATACTGCTGAGTGCGGCGTTACAACAAACCAACCAACCAACTGTATATGTGACCTAGCAGTGGGACTGTACTTACGAACGAACGTACTTACGAATACAGCTTGTGAAACAAGGTAGCGTTCATCAACCAAATTAACTCAGTTGTGAGTGAGAAAATTGTGCTCATTGTATCTTGAGTGTCGGTGTCAAAACAGGTTGGCAAAACTGTGGGCGGAAGTGTTTAATTAAATAAAACTGGTAAATAAGTAGAAAAAAAGCCGAAAACCATGGCTGATATCGAATATATAAGTCGAGGAAACCACCTCCACACAGACGGCAACTTGACGGCCATTGACAAAGAGTCCAATAAAACCTTCTCTCAAAGTTTTCTCACCATTGTCTGTCCAGTATCCCAGGTAATTGATCGAGAAGTCGGACTTGACAAACTGGTCAGTTCGCCCGTGCCATCTTTGCAAAATTTGACCCCAACTCACAAAGGCCTGCAAGCGTATATTTAAAGTAGTTAAAGAAATCAAAGATAAAACAATTTTCTTCTTATTATGAAAGTTCAAATGAATTCAATTGTTGATACTTGCAAAACAAACAATAGCAATACAGATATGCCTAATTAAGATGTATTCGACTTATAAATATTAATCAAACACCGGTGTGTCGAACTTTAAAAATCGGTCCTTCCTATGGTTTCTTTATTCATCATTGTTCGGTTTTATCGAACCTTGGATAACTCGAAACATGTTCGTAGGCCCCTCCAACTTCGACTGAGCGGCATTTTGACAATGTCTCCACTTTATGAATAAATTGGGAATACAGTAACATACCTCTATTCCATTCAAGTTCTTTTACATTTCAAAATACTAAGTACTAAATACTATTTTTACGGTTAATGAATCTGTACCTTGTTGATACCTTTGTTACCACAGAACAGGATAAAACTGGTTTCCACACCAAGAGGGACGTTTTCCACACCGCCCATTGTGCCCCAGTAGACGTTGTCTCCACCAGTGCTGGCGTTCTGACGCCATATTGATGACGACATGAACCGACTTGCAGGGGAGATAATCAGGGTATTTGCAGTCTTCAGTCGATCAAATATGGCTAACGGCCCACTCTCAAGCCCGTCGTCTATTTGAAATGACGATGGTCCCAATCTGAATAAGATGTGTACTGAAAATTATTTTGCAATTTTGATGACAAGGTTGGCATGTGAAAGCACTCATAAACTTTATCAATGTGTGTGTTCATTGAGTATACCATATCAGCAAACTTTCAGCAATATGACAGCAGTGTGTAAATATCTGAATCAGGACAATAAATCCGGTGCTTCACATCATGCTCATTGATGGAACAAGAAGACATGGCCATCAATATCCCCGCCACAGTGTTCTTTTCCTATTTAGTTCCAGTTTTTTTAACAAACCACGACATTCATGTCCTGAAAACATATACCGCATTTGGCTTCCCTATCTATAACGGGTTCTGGAAGAAAATCTGTTCCCATTGTTAGATACCCTGTATAAAGTCAAGGAACGCAAGACAAGGACCATAACTATGTAACACATTGTGACACGGTTTCTGTTTTCGGACTCCATCAAGCCATTCATGTCCTAAATGCGCATACCAAATTTGGCTTCCCTATCTATAACGGGTTCTGAAAGAAAATCTGTTCCCATTGTTAGATACCCTGTATAAAGTCAAGGAACGCAAGACAAGGACCATAACTATGTAACACATTGTAACACGGTTTCTGTTTTCGGACTCCATCAAGACATTCATGTCCTGAATGCGCATACCAAATTTGGCTTCCCTATCTATAACGGTTTCTGAAAAAATCTGTTCCCATTGTTAGATACCGTGCATAAAGTCAAGGAACGCAAGACAAGGGCCATGACTCTGTAACAAAATTGTGACACGGTTTCTGTTTTCGGACTCCATCAAGACATTCATGTCCTGAATACACATACCAAATTTGACTTCCCTATCTATACCGTGGAGAAAATCTGTCAAAAGTATATACCCCTCCCTTTTCGTGGCGGGGGATAATGAAATGACATGCTCCAAACTAGTCAGCGAATCTGACCATCCGATCCTGTTAGTCACCTCTTACAAGAACGGGCTGCTGAAGACAGCATCTTCGCGGATGTATGCTATTTCCAGTGTAGTGACATTTCAGCAGGCACAATAACAGTACAAATTACACTCGCGTAACCTTGATTCGTGGATATAAGGAAAATGCGGCCAAATTCATATTTTAAATGCATGCTTTCATTTTGCATACGCACTGATTATTTTATTCATTGATTCAGCAAATTGAAAATGTCTAATATTCCACTCGTGAATGAAACGTTTGATTACGGAAGCCATTTACAATCATCACCCATTCGTGTGCCCACAAAATGTGACGTCACCTTGTTTCGTGGATTACGTAGTCGGTTACTTTATACCACTATGTACGACATCCCACTGCAGTAAGTATTGACACCAAGGAAAGCAGACAACGAGAAGTGAGAATGTTGGATAGCTAACAGTATCTTTTTCACTTGACATTTTGTAAAAATAAACTTTGGTAATGATGGTATTAGTGATCTGGGGCTATTTATCTCAATGATGGACAATTACATTTAGTGTACTTGCGTGTAATGCAGAAATTCGGAACTTTTTTTGTCAGCGAGGCGTGGCATTGTATGTACATCAAAAGTAGCGCTTCGTAACGTCAGTCGAGACTTAATTTACGAGTTAGCTTGATAATAATTGCGATCCACGAATCAAAGTTATCCACGAATTTAGGTTACGCTTCTGTAAATGGACTTACTGTCCAGCCTTGAGACCCTGACTACCAAACATCAGCCCAGCGTAACCAAGGTATCCCAACGGAATGGTTGGTTCTTGAAGTAGAAACCCAGGGAAGCCAGCAATGGTGAGGTCACTGCTGTTGGAGGCGGTGTTGTTTGCTCCATTGATGTAACGCTGTTGCCGTCATTGGGAACAAATGGTAAGAACATTACCTGCATTAATCCATAACGTTGATGTTATATTCACTCTTAGCCTTTATCTTAGCAAAGGTGAGGTGAGGTGAGGTGAAATTGGGTTTAACGTCGTGCTTGAGAATATTTCACTCATATGACGACGTGCATGCGTGTGTATGTGTATGTGCGGCTGCTTGTACTAGCCCAGACTTAACCTGGTTTTATAGTGCTAGCCCACTGACATACCATGCCGCAGTAAAGCATGAATACCCCACTCAGACACATTATACTGACTCCGAGCCGACCAGTCCTTGCTGTACCCATTAATGCAGAGCGCCAGGCAGGGACCAACAAGTACATACAATGTGTGTAGCCCATTTCTGGTGTCCCCCGCCGTGATATTGCTGGAAAATTGCTAAAACGGCGTTAAACCATGCTGACTCATTCACTCTGAAGGAGACCGCCATATAGCTTGAATATTGCTGAGTGCGGCAACTCACTCACTCACTGAAGGAGAATATCCAGTGAGAGATTTATGTACGCTTGAGTATGATGGCAGATCTGTTTGCTTTTACAGAAAGAAAACAAACGTTCACAGGAGCATGATACAATGTGCATGTAACGATCATCAATGATGTAGTTTATTTTGCTTAAAAATATGATAGTAAACATCATCGCCGTATCCGTTTCCGTACAAGAAAGAATGAATAAATTTTAGGTTCTTATGTTTTCTGTGTAACATCTGTGCTAAAAGTCGCGCACTATAGTAGGTGCTCGTCAAGAACATTTTCAACCAGGGGCTATGTTTACTCACCTGTTTGAACAATATGAACGGTAAAGCGGGATTGTTGTAGGTGAATATGCTTGGATCTGGTGTGTACTGTACAAAGCTGGCCTCGATCTGACTGGACCCTGCCTGGTACAAGAAGCTGTTGGCCTCCCACTGCCCGATGACGTCCACACCACTAGACTGAGTGTTCTTGACCAGCTTCAGAGATCCATCAGCAGAGGAGAACACTTGACCATCAGCTCTGAAGAAGGTAGGAGCGCTCTTCAGCCACACGTCTCCCTGAACAACGACGTTGTAGGTGCCGTCATTGTTGACGTTCACAGCAAAGTCCTGCTTTCCCCCGGAGACTGCAAGTAGGTAGGTAGGTAGTTAGGAAGGTAGGAAAGAGTTATTAGGTGAGCAGGTAGGTAGGTGAACGAGTGAGTGAGTAAATTCGCTATCGTCAGCTCAAGGCTACATTAGTTTGACTCCAGAAAGGTACTATGGATAATTGCAATCAGATAAAAACCAAAAGCTGTCAATAAATGTAGACACATTGTTCCAACGGCAGTCACAACAATAAATGTTCTGGTCTTGTCATGCTGAAGGATCGCATGTTTCCAGCTCCAAACATTAAAAGACACTCGATTCGTTATCTTCGTTGTATGAGCGAGATGTGGCTTTGAACAACTGAAATCTGGCATTGGCACATTGCAACCATAATACGATATATAGTTTTAGATACCTTGCACAAATGAAAACAATATTAGTGTATTATTTTGAAACGTGCAGGTGTTTTTTTTTCTCAACGCATTCACAAGGGGTGTTTTAAATAAAATATATCCATGGATTTTGTCGGGAATTGAATTGTAACAAGCATACTTACCCACACAGAAAGAGAGAGACAGGAAAAGGTATATACAACTCTTAAGACGCATCTTCAAACGATGTCGAATCGCAGTCATATGATATAGAGTTAATAGCACTTGATATGATGTTCACATAGTCGGCCAGTATCTGAGCTGATAACGGGGCGGGGTCAAGGCTGAGTCCATAGTTTTCGGATGTCTCACCCAAATGAATTAACATTAGTGTTTTATTTTGAAACGTGCAGGTGTTTCTCTTCCAATCACATTCAGCAAATCTGTTCAAACACCTTTTTCAACGCATACACAAAGGGTGTTTTAAGTAAATAAATCCATGGCTTTTGCCGGGAATTGGAGATGTAACTAGCACACTTACCAACAGAGAGAGACAGGAAAATGTATATATAACTCTTAAGACGCATCTTCAAACGATGTCGAATCGCAGTCATATGATATAGAGTCAATACCGCTTGATATGATGTTCACATAGTCGGCCAGTATCTGAGCTGATAACAGGGCTGGGTCAAGGCTGAGTCCATAGTTTTCAGATGCCTCACCTTAGTTAAACTGAGAACGTCACGTGTCGGCAATATTTTCACAATACGTTAATGAAGACATCTATATCGAAAAGAAGTCAAATTAGAACCAACAAACAAGACATGAAGTTTAAATAACAGTTGTACCATAGACGTAAATAGATTTACAAATCAATAGAAATTACTGCAAAATAGTAACAATTTCAGTAGAAACAATAGTTGCAAAACCAATATTCAATGACTCTACAAATACAATATGATGTTCACACAACCACTGGCCTTGGTGTAGAGGTATATGAGAGAGGCGTACTTACCTGTATAGTCTTGATACCTTCAGGAGCTTCTACACTGGATTGGTCTGGGAATCCAGGTTATACTTGACCGCAAATGCATATGAATGAAGTACCCCTTTGCCACAGCTTTCATTAGATAGAGCTTCATAACTGACAACTAATTATTGTTAATTAGTAATGTACTCCTCCATCTTGAAGGAACAATGAGATACAATTTCAGTAGTTTTAAAATATGTACCAGACATTGCTACGTAAAGTTTCTAGTTATATCAAAGTCATTTTCTATCGTTACATCACTTATTGCGTCTTTTTTTAAGTTTCAAATTTGGAGAAAAAAAATCAAATAACGAGAAAATATTCGAAGTAACGATACAAAACTGGTAAACTCGAGTTTTTGGAACCAATTGCAACTTGAAATTACAAGCAAATAATCGAAGTAACAAGACACGCTCCTAACAAAAACACAGAGAAAATATTCGAAGCATCAAGGAACAATAAACAATTAAAATAGATAAACGAGAAAGTAATTGAAAGCACGACAATTTTCTGTTTAAATACATTTATGACAACAGTCTTTCCTACCAATAGCTTGCACTCATGCATTTATCAATTGAAATAATGTCGAAGCGGCAATAAATAACATTAATTTTATCACCGTTTTAGTTGTCAATGCATGGTAGAGTTCGGAGCTTGAAGCAGCCAGCATAAAGTTACTATGGCAATGAACTAATGACTATAAAAAGGAAGTTTGCAGCAGTATGTCCAATCTATAGCATGCAAAGATTACACATATACACATAGTTTTAAAACATAAGTCGAAAAATGTCATAAAATAATATTCAATTCCAAAGAGAAACGACCATGTAGGAACTAAGAAATAGGTATATACATCATCTTGTGACACAACAACTGTTAACGAATTGCTGATGCCAGGCTAAATGAACTCCATGTCCATTACATATTTTCTTGTTTGGTGCCTTAATTCTCGGGCCTTGCTGGAAAATCAAAACCCTAACATTCCAAGGCATGTCTTCTGTGTATATATAATGTGTGAAGCCCATGTCTGTTTTTCCTTCGCTGTGATATTGAGGGAATATTGCTGAAAGTGAAGTAAAACTATACCCACTCACCCACTCACTGTGAATATCCAGGATTAATTGCAGAAGCACTCATGCACGGACCCAAACTTTTACAGGGATTCCAAAACGGAAAACTAAAATATATAGCCTTTATTCACTTTCATAATAGGACAGTAAGATTGTAAAAGCAAAATATCACACAAGGAAACTTGATAATAGATCCACATACATTTCATAGTCATTATACACCACGACAAGTGCCAGCTGTGAATCTGAGGGTGGCCAGTCCTCCTGCTCCGAGGGTACAGGTCACAGGTGAGGATTTACCATCCACGTTGAACCAGAAGGAGACAGTTTCGTGGACAGCTCCAGTGAGGCTGATGGTGATGTCCTCGGCAATGTTGATGTCCGTCACTCTCTGGGGTGACATCGGCACCCACTTGTCTAACTCACCCTGGATGAGAACCTGTTTGCTGAAAGACACATAGCTGTTTACTTACTCGGGTCAAAATCCTTGACCGATGACCACATTCAGTATCATCTGGAAAGATGTAGCGTTGCCCAGCACGCTGTGCAATGGCTAATATAATTTGTTCACTGGTCTCGAGGGGGACATGGGCTGATGTACCCTCGATGTTTGCTTATGTTCCCTGAGCCCGAAGGTGAACATAAAGAAACATCGAGGGTACATCAACACATGGGCCCCGAGGGACCAGTGAACAACGTATTTATGTTACCGAACACCTCAATCAAATGAAATCAAATCAAATTAGACATTTGTATAGCGCTACATATCCAGAGTCCTGCTCATATGCGCTTAGTCGAATGCTCGTTTGAAGAGGTTGGTTTTGAGACAAGATCGGAAACTGTTGATATTTTCCGATTTTCTGACATTTTCAGGTAATCCATTCCAGAGTACAGCACTCGCTCTGCTAAATGTTCTGTCCCCGTATGTTGTGGTTCGGACAGATGGAACATCGAAGCTTTGCTGACTAGCTGATCTGAGTGACCTTCCAGGCTTGTGAATGTTGACTAGTTCCTGGAGATAGAATGGAGCAGGACCAGTAATGGACTTGTAAACAAACACCAGAAGTGTGAATACAACTCTGTCTTTTACAGGGAGCCAGTGTAAATCCTTCAGGACTGGTGTTATGTGAACATACATATTTATGTGTGTGTGTTATGAGCAGCTGTGTTTTGAACACGTTGTAACTTGTCCATGTACTTCTGTTGTATTCCATAGAGTAGACTGTTGCAGTAGTCCAGACGTGATGTCACAAATGCATGGGTTAGGCATTTTACTGATGGTGTGTCCATGTACCTGCTAATCTGTCTGATGTTCCTTAGGTGGAAATATGCAGATTTGCAGATGTTACTGACGTGATTTTCCAAGCTTAATGTTGAGTCAAAGATGACACCTAGATTTTGAGCATGGCTTTCTGGCTCCAGGGACCTTGAACTTGGATTTTGTCTGTTTGGAGCTGATGATGAGAATCTCAGTTTTATCATCGTTCAATTTCAGAAAATTACTGTTCATCCAACATTTGATCTCAGCTATGCAATTTGTTATTGCCTGCAGGGTATTCTGTACAGATATGCAGTTTGTTGCATGAATCCGAGATATAGCTGAGTGTCATCAGCACAGAGATGATAGCTGAGATTGTGGACTCGGGCTATATCAGCAACGGGTATGGTATATACAGTGAACAGGATTGGGCCTAGGACTGAGCCTTGTGACTCACTCAATGGTAATTTTGAACTGTTTGAAGCACCGGTATCGGATCATAGCATGGAGTACCAGACGACAAGAAAAACAAATTTAAAATTATCTCCCTTCCATCGATTTGCATTCGCAAAACATCGGTAATTTCCGTACATCATACATGATTCAATCTTATTCGAGATAAAGAATTACTACTACGAATTATCCAAATGAGTTCGGCATTCCCAGCGGGGTACATAGACAATGTTACTCGCTTGTAAACGGGGTACATTGAAAACAATAGAAGAGCGCTCAGCCAATCAGAAAACAACATTCATGTGTGTGGCACGATAAAAGATGATGTCTCAATAGTATTGGCCTGTGACTCTCCCATGGACAGCAAAGGGCGCATGTGGGCCTGTCATTCACGCCATACAATTATTGAGCAGGGATCCTGCTGCACGACCTCAACGTATTCATCAGGACGTCTTCAAACTCGTTTTCTCCGTTTATGGAAATCGAGACTGATCCGTCAGAATCACGACACTACCCCAATCATCCAAGTCTTGTACATCATATATTATAAGGGCTTGTGGTAAGTTGTTTTGGGGGTCGTGCATTCAACCGCCGTCTGTGAAGACGATGTCTTGTGGACACGTTCTCATATCGGAGCTGCCTGTTGCAACTTGTCCCTCATGTTAGGGGCAGTTTGCAACCGATTTATTAATACCATAATTCTCACTGAACCTTAAAGTGACGTCGACTAGGGAAAAGAAGTGCTTGTTGCTACCAGACCCACAATCTGCTGATGGCAGACTGAGAAACATGCAGCGTTTTGGCAACAATATTGTGATGTGTGCTCATCTGTATCATGACAATGGATCGTAAACGCCCATATATCAATGGTCAATTCTGATACTAACATGATGAATAATTACGCTCGAAATTACGACAATGGTGACACAATGGTGACACAATGGTGAATCTAGCATATCAACCCTTTCACGAGCTGTCCGAGGTCAGGTGCTTCTGGGCAGTCACTGCTTGGTCATGTTCGAAAATGGTCTCACCACATTATTCACTTATTTCATTGTCAGGTATTGATGTATGTTCCTGTAATTTCAACTCATTTTTGAAACAAAGGAATACACCTACCCATTGATGGTCAGCACAGGCGATACATAGAAGAGGCAGAAGTCAGCCTTGGTACAGCCACTCATTGTTAAAGGCTGGGAGTCCGTCAAGGGTTGTATCTTGTTGGGGTTATTGGCCGGGAAAACCATGGAGCTAGGAAACTGGAAATGCCAACGTAATTTTAGGTACAAACGTATTAGTTCCAGCTATATTTACGAAAACTTGAATAGTAAGTACTGAAATCAACTGTGTGTAGAAATGGCCTACCCCTTGATATCCAGCCATGCAAGGTGTCATGTTGTAGCTTCCCTTTAGATCAGCAGCGAGGATGATACCGTACTTGTTGTCTCCGCCAAAATCTGAATACGTGGACCACACCTCCCCATTGGGACCATCAAAGTCTGACCAAGCCATCTGGAAACATTTTATGGGTATTCAAGAGTGTGATGCACAGGTGAATGGTGCGAAAATGTTCACATTTTTTTGCCAGCTTCAATCAGAAAAATGGTAAAAAACTCCACCCCAGTCCTCTTGTATTCAGTGCTCAGATTACTTGTACGCTGTGCAGGGTGCAAATTAATGATCTGTTGTCAGTTTGCTTTGAAGCACTCACCCAATAATTTCCTCTTCTCTCACTGAAATTCACATCCCTCACCCAAGCAACCGCCACCCAACAAGAATATTAAATCTTCGATCCATTTACGACTGTTGTTTTGACAAACAAAAACAATGCTATGTAAATAAAAATAAAATAAAACATTGCCTTTGCACGACTTCGATGGAAAAAATCGATGGGACAGCCAATTTGGCCTGATAATCTTAATATGTCGTAAGTCATGGTAGTGATGAAACTGATCAACTGATCAAACTGATGCACGTTCATTCCAAACCCAAGGACAGTATGAATCAAAGCAAGGTGAACAGGTACCCTCCGTATCCTGTTGTCAATTGAAGTTGCCGGTCGCGATGGTTTCAGGATGAGACCGTCCGCATTTACCGATCTGTAGGTGACAGTGAATAAATACTTAAATAAACGGAACAAAAATAATAGATGCTGGTGTAATAAGTATTAAGTACAGCAGTGGGGATCAAATATAGAATCAGGTCTTTGAGTGACATTTAGAAGAGATACACATCAGGAAGAGAATTTTATAGATGTCAACTTCTTTGTTAACAAGGGAAGTCATCCATAACATTTTCTTCTTTAATAGATATAGGTGCGTAAATAATACAAAAAATAAGGTTTACAGAGTACTAAACCCAGGTATAATATATACGAGTGAGAAGAATAACGTACAAAAATAATCAATAAGAAATACAGGCGTAATAAATGTTACATTTGTAAAAAAGATATATTGAATCAACAGTATTGCTTCATAATGTATACAGGGGCAAGCAGAGGCAAATCGAACAGGAAGATACAGAGTTATCAGTAATACGCGCAGGAGTAATCAAGTTATAAATCCCGGGTCCTCCAGTTTAAATTTTGACCAAGAAATGAAATACAACAGAACACCACAAATAAGTAATAGAAAATACAAGAATTAATTATGATGAATTGCAAGAATATTCAGCAATGAATAACATGATTAGTAAGGAATAATAATACTAAATATAAAAACTGGAATAATAGCAGATAGATAAATGAGTAATGAATAACAAATACAGGAAAAATACATTTTTGATGCAAAAATTATGATTGATAAACTCGCGAAAAACACAGAGTCAATAATAACACAAGAGTAATAAATAACGAAATAAATAGTCCAACATCTATACTACCATATAGGATATTAAAAAATAACAGAGAACGATACTGAAAAATACTAAAAATATCTGTGAAATAAGTACTCTTTAAATCAACGTCAACCTACTTCATGATGAGTGTCTTGTTCGTGCCCCCAATCATGTCACTTATTCCTACTGGGCCTGTACTTAACGTTGCAACCACGGCATTCAGTGACGTGTAATTTTCCACTGGAAAATGCTCTGAAACAACATTCAGTGGCTATAAACGATATGTCTGTCTGTGTGATAACATGATAAACCATTTATTAAATAAGAAGAACTGTGAAGATCCGGGTTAGATTTTGGTCTTCAGCGACCATGCTTGTCATAAGAGGCGACTAACGAAATCGGATGGTGAGGGTCGCGGGCTGTGTTGACACATGTCACCATATCCCATTTGCGTAGATCGATGCTCATGTTGTTGATCACTGGATTGTCTGGTCCATTCTCGATTATTTACAGACCGCCGCCATTTAGTTTGAACATTGTGTGGGGCGTTAACAAACAAACAAACATACAAACAAACAAACAATTAATTCAAATCAAAAATTACAAAGATGAAGTATTTGAAAAAGCACTGTTAAAGAAAAACTCATTTTCCCCTCACCGTATCTATTTCCGGGTTGAACGCCGGTTGTCCAAAAATTGTCCTTGAAAGGTGCAACGCCGATAGCCCAAGAAAAAAGTGACGTGACACCTATTTTCCAGTTGGTAGTGTCTGGTTGATAGTCATTACTTGCGCGAGCCTGAAACAAATGTTTTCAAACAATTTGGACAATGGTCAAGCCATACTTCTCGTATGTTTCCTTGGCGTTCTCAACATTGGTGCATGGTGTCTCCCTGCTTTCGTATTATTGGTATAGACAGACAGACACAATTTATTTGCAGTAAAAGGCTGTAGGCCCAAAATACATTCAAAAGGAAATTCCAGTGTAGTCAGGGGCACAATGATCATTCAAGTGTTTGTAATAATCCTTTTAACATAAAATAGATACAAGGCAACAGATTTTACAGTGTCTACATTAGTATTCTTGAATAGATTTGCTAAAGAATATACAGTATAAGGTTTTTTAACACATTTTGTAATAAACCTCTCCCTTAGTTGTGAATAGGATTCACAAATGAACAGTACATGAAATTCATCTTCAATGTAGGTAAGACCTTTAGATTTACATGATGTACAAAATCTTTGATTATAATCAGTGTTGTTATAACGCCCAGTTTCTACAGCTATTTTAAAATTACTACACCTAAATTGTGCTAAAACAGCTCTTAAATGTGTAGAAAGGTAAAACGATAAATAACGTTCAACATTTAATGCAGATTTAAAATACTGATAATAGTTGCATTTGGGGGAATTACACAGGGAAGAGTACCAGGACTGTTTTAAATTATCTGATAATCTTTGTTTAAATAAGCTTATAAATATTGTTGGTGATATTGTTGGTATAAATTCCTTGTAACTCACTGCTAGGTGTTATGAAAGCAAAGGGTAATTATAGACTAGTATTTCTAGCATCTTGTGTCACTAAATCAACTCTCCCCTATTACTTAAATATGTTTCAAAACTTTTTAATTCTGTCTCAAACCTACGAATAAACGTCTTAGTTATTCAAACTCAATATCGCTTGAATTTTGTTAAATAGACTCTTTTACCCGCTCAATTGATCTCACCTGCGTGACGACAGGTATTTCCAGAGACTGTAGCATATGTCGCGGGTAGGACATGCAGTACTGTATGGTCAGCCCGTTCTTTGCAGCCCCATTCCCCATCTGAGTCAGCCATTGGCGGCCAAGGTCAATGTCAGTCAGGAATTTTTTGGATTTGTGTAAATTCTTCATCGAGGAAATCCTACAGTAATGACAGAAAGAAAACAAGAAAGAAAGAATGAAACAAACAAACAAACAATCGAAGAACAACCAGTTGCACCATCAATTTCAATCAGAAATCAGAAACAGAAATCAGAAATGAAACAAAAAAATCAGAAATGAAAGAAAAAAAGAAAGAAACAAACACACAAACAAACGCATATATGATCTATTATGAGGTTTGAGATTTTAATTTTACAAATTGTCTCTGAGAGGTATTACCTGTTCGTAGACATACAATTACCTGTTCGTAGACATACAATTACCTGTTCGTAGACATATAGACCCCATGTCCTAGCATCGGCGAGCAAATCAGTCCAGAATCTCTGAAAATGAATAAATTACAGGCCTGATAATGACTGTAACACAACACTGTGACAATAAAAGCAACACAACCTTTTCCAATCACAAGAAAGCTTTACAAATATAATAACAATTATATGTAGACTCCCTACCAAGCCTGGGTATAGCCTATTCATCTTGGCAAATGGTAAATTGCAAAGCGTAATTATTATCTCTTATACATATATATTGTGTTAGTACCTCTTCCAGCGGCAATGACATGTGACCATCAATCAGGAATTTATACTTTCCCCCGTTAGCAGTTGCATATGTTGTATTGCTGGACCTGGAAAATAAGCATAAAACAGGAGTCTGTTTAAAATACAATGCACATTTAAGCAGGTCATTTATACTCAAGAACTCTTAAAAGCAGTAATGATATTAACGGTTCACGCTGTATGACATGTTCTGATGAGTAGATTTACATTTGACCCAGTATCATGCGTCAATATTTCTGTGTTTCTTTGTAATTTATATTATTTCTTGGGTTATTCTCGACATTTAGAATTGATAAATGTGAGAAACATCCATAACGTTGGTAATGGTTAGTGGAATATCTTAAAACAATACATTAAATAAATCGGAATAAAAACTATTGATTAAACTAAATCCTTCAACATATGCTATATTTGGGATTACACTTTCTTTGACCACTTTCTAAAATGGCATTGTGTATTTCATGGCATTGTGTATTTGAATCCTTCAATCCTTACCAGAACATGTTGTGGGCCACGACGGGATACTCCGTCCTGTTATAAAGCCACCTTCATCCATGGATACGTGCGGAAAACACAGAATGTCATTAATGACACCAAAATCAAAATGGTTTCGAGGCAATATCACATCACTACATCTTATATATACACCCCACTGAACTCTAATGTACGTAACTGTCGCTGTTTTGCGTGTCATGTGTCGTAGTGACATTTATTGGTATATGGTTATAGGCATATGGTATTTATTGGTGATGATGATAATCACAATAGTAAAAGGTGTAAACTGACAAACGCAGTATTCGAACCGTTATATAAAGATACAAAAGCCCTTCTCACTGCATTCCATTCGGGAAAACGCTTGGCAGAGCTGACCACGTCACCACTCCATCGTGACTGTCCTGGTAGTACCACCATTCGTCATACTGGATGTACCTGGTAAACAAACAACAAGGTCAGTGTCCCAGTAGTACTACAAAACGTCGAACTGAATGTGCCTGGTAAGTAAACAAAAGGTCATTGTCCCAGTAGAACCACGATGCGTCGTACTGGATGTACTTGGTAAACAAACAACAAGGTCATTGTCCCAGTAGAACCACGATGCGTCGTACTGGATGTACTTGGTAAACAAACAACAAGGTCATTGTCCCAGTAGAACCACCATTCGTCGAACTGAATGTTCCTGGTAAACAAACAACAAGGTCATTGTGCAAGTAGAACCACCATATGTCGTACTGGATGTACTTGGTAAACAAACAACAAGGTCATTGTCCCAGTAGAACCACGATGCGTCGAACTGAATGTACCTGGTAAACAAACAACAAGGTCATTGTCCCAGTAGAAACACCATTCTTCGTACTGGATGTACTTGGTAAACAAACAACACGGTCATTGTCCCAGTAGAACCACTATTCTTCGTACTGGATGTACTTTGTAAACAAACAATAAGGTCATTGTCCCAGTAGAACCACCATTCTTCGTACTGGATGTACCTGGTAAACAAACAACAAGGTCACAGTCCTGGTAGCACCACCATTGGTCATGGTGAATGTACCTGGCAAGTAAACAACAAGGCCATTGTCTCAGTCGTGCCAGGCCAGGAAACAATAAGATTGCTGTCCCAGAAGTACCACAACACGTAGTACTGAATGAACCAAGTAACCAGCCTGGTCATTGACCAAGTGGTATCAATACTCATAAAGTTGAATGTACTATACCATGTGTGGTTTAGCATGTGTAAATGTACTAACCTGACGGGTACCCCCAGCTGTTCAACGTAGCTCTTGATGTCAAGCACTGTGTCCTGGTAGTTCTTCCCCTTCTCTGTTAAATGGTAGTAATACGCACCTGCATGATGAAAAGATCTGTAGTGTCAAAACTGAAGTGTGGACGGAAGTGAATAGGACGCTGGTTGCGAGCAGACATACGATCAATAAATGGCGGTGAAAGACGAATAACTGAGTTTATTGGGTTCTATCGAAGACATCTTTCAATCAAATAAAAACACTTCCAGTGATTCTCACCATTGTCTGTCCAGTACCCTAGGTAGTTGATTGTAAAGTCGGACTTGACAAACTGGTCTGTTCGCCCGTGCCATCTTTGCAAAATTTGGCCCCAGCTCACAAAGGCCTGTGAGCATAGTATATCGTATACTGTACCATGACTTCAGTAAATACTGGATTGTGATTGCTTAATCAAAGTCATTTTCCAACACTGTATGTATTTTTTTTTTAAATTCTTAATAACGCGGTTATAGTAGAATGGAGATAGACGACAGTGTTGGAAAATAAGAGGTACATAACGAAATTATAATAGCGCTAAATTTTGTATTTAAAACCTTACACTACACGTTCGGTTTTAAATAAGATTTAGAGCTATTATAATTTCGTCATTATAATAGCTACGCGTTCGGTTCTAAATCAAATTTGAGGTTTATTATAATTTCGTTATATACCTCTGATTTTCCAACACAGTATGGTTATTTCCTAATCGTGTTATAGGTTATGGTGAGAATTGTTTGAAATCAAATAATTATAATCTTTTACATGTGTTCGAAAAAACAAATCTTTCTGTTCATTGCTTCAATAAATATACGGAAACTATCATTGTATATGTTGTTCCCGGTAGTTAAAAAGTGAGGGAGACTGGTGACATTAAATGTTGTTTTTGGTTTAAGTGAAATATGTACCTTGTTGATACCTTGGTTACCATAGAACAATATAAAACTGGTTTCCACACCAAGCGGGACGTTTTCCACACCGCCCATCGTGCCCCAGTAGACGTTGTCTCCACCTGTGCTGTTGTCCTGACGCCATTGTGATGACGACATGAACCGACTTGCAGGGGAGATAATCAGGGTATTTGCAGTCTTCTGTCGATCAAATAGGGCCAAAGGTCCACTCTCAATCCCATCGTGTAGGTTAAATGACGATGGCCCCCATCTACAAGTTGATTTGATGACGAAGTAGTTGAAATCAATGTAGACTGAGAAGATCAGTTTGTAAAATGCATGCCCAATTGTTTAATGCGTTTCATCTGTAGTATAATGAAGTATATCAAAAGAAGTATATTGGCTGGTATACGTATAATGGCTTAGTATAAGAAGTATAAAAACAGAATATTTGCGAGCATTTAATTGGTACCGTTATTTGGGACTTCAGGTAGCAGTTCCCATTAGAATATACTGGAGAAAAATAGTTGAGAAATACGAGCTTGCAATAAAATGGCGTCAACAATGTTCCTGTTTCATCATGTTCAACGACAACCATATGTTTTTCAAATACTTACTGCCCAGCCTGTAGACCCATACAACCAAGCATTAGGCCACCATAACTAAGGTAACCCAAAGGAAACGTTGGCTCTTGGATTTGAAATCCAGGAAATCCAGAAATGGTGAAGTCACTGCTGTTTGAGGCGGTGTTGTTTGCTCCATTGATGTAACGCTGTTGTCGTCATTGGTGAAAGAAAACGTGAAGCGTGTCACTGTCGTATCTACACGTTCAGCTCGGAACAAGTGTTGTGAAGAAGTTGATTAGACTGGATGTAAGGGACACATTCGTTGGTTTCACATTAATTTTCGACTCGCTTTGCGCATGCGTAGAGAGTGTAAAAATATCCACTGGTCAACTTCCGGTTTGGTCGTATTAGCGATATTGTAAACACATTCTAAATAAATGCTGTATGAATATTATTTACGCTTGACAACTGTTCATAGTTGAGAACATACATCCATTTGCCTATGCTTTTCGATAATTGATGTCCTATTTTGGTGGCATTGCATCAGAGATGTGTTTTTTTACTTGTGAGAAGGGGATGTGCAGGAAGGACGGTGGACGGGTGGTGGTGAGATGTGTTTATACAAGAGCTTGTTAACAAACGTTAAGCTATGTATTTAACTAATTCCGGTCCCTTCCATTCATAAATGAATTGAGATAAGTTAAATTCGACATAACACCATATATTTGTTTTGGTTTTTGCTTTCTTTAGAGTGTGTTTACACTATCGGTAAAGCTTACGACCAAACCGGAAGATGGCCCGTGGATATTTTTACACGCTTTTATTTTTACAGCGAGTCGAAAATTAATGTGAAACCAACGAATTTGTTTGTACCATTTTTTTAAGGTTAACAAACCCCACCTTTTCCTGGTGATTGGTACAGCTCATGAACAACATTATCGGTTTTGCATCTGAACAGGAGAAGGGATATCTCTATTACGTCCGCTTCCTCATGGAAGTCAGAAAGTAGTTATAAATTTCAAGTTAAGTTTACTCACCTGTTTGAACAACATAAATGGTATGGCCGGATTATTGTAGGTGAATATGCTTGGATCTGGTGTGTACTGTACAAAGCTGGCCTCGATCTGACTGGACCCTGCCTGGTACAAGAAGCTGTTGGCCTCCCACTGCCCGATGACGTCCACACCACTGGACTGAGTGTTCTTGACCAGCTTCAGAGATCCATCATTAGAGGAGAACACTTGACCATCAGCTCTGAAGAAGGTGGGAGCGCTCTTCAGCCACACATCTCCCTGAACAACGACGTTGTAGGTGCCGTCATTGTTGACGTTCACAGCAAAGTCCTGCTTTCCCTCGGAGACTGCTGATATGAAAGCTTTATTGAAGCATATGAATGAATGAATGAATATGCCATTTTGGTAGATCCAAAAAGTAAATGACTATATAACAGTGAGAGTCATTCGATCCGTTATATACTAGGTTTGTCTCTTTCTTTTTTCCACGCCGTAGCGCAAAGACCATCGTTATTCGCGTACTATAACAGAGAGTTGGTGGTACTGAGATTGCCTCTGAAGAGCAGATCCCTGCCATTACGACATTACAGCTATTACAACTGGATCTGAATCATCTACACGAACTGTTGTCTGCATCCGAACATGTAAACAAAATATAGAATATCACGAACTGATCGCAATTTTCGATCATTTGCTGCTCTGCGCTTGAGTGTAAAAGTACCCTTACATCCACCCAGCAATACCAATTTAACCATCCCTCAACTGGGTGACTAAATATCATTTGTAAGATCCAACAGATCCAAGATTTCGGTTATAAGTGATTGATGAAGCGCTTCCGTATGTTGTTTCACTTTTCATCGAGCTCAATAGTGCATATTGCATATTTATAGTAGGGGTATAACAGAAATGGGCATTAACATAAGTTTGGACGCGTGTTTAGAAAACTGGAGTGTCTAAAGTTAAAATATATTTGTTTCTCTCGTCTAAATATGTTTACATATGATTTCAGTACAACTTGGATAGACATGGTTTCTTATTTAATAACCAACGAGAACAATTATCTGATCCACTGCCAACATGACATGACATTGAAATAATTTCAACCAAGTTACAAAGATTTGAATTTGCTTAAGGAAATGTATTACAAGAAAAATTGAATTCAGTGAAGCTTAAACTGGTTTTTACAACCGCCTCTAAATATTGGGTAGCCTAGTGGTTAAAGCGTTTGTTCGTCACGCCGAAGGCCCAGGTTCGATTCCCCACATAGATACAATGTGTGAAGCCCATTTCTGGTGTTCCCCGCCGTGATGTTGCTAGAGTATTGCTAAAAGCAGCGTAAAACTAAACTCACTCACTCTAAATATCAAATTATTAAACTAAATATCAACTGATAAAAATAAGGGATTACTGATAAATGTATCAGTATGTTTTTATCAAGACAATTAGATGAGCTTTTCATAATCACGTTGCTTTACTACTACCCAGCCCCGAGTGCCTCTCATGTGTAAGGAGAATGATAAAATAGCTTTGACGGCCATTGTTGATGTGAAAAGCATACTCACTGACACTGAGAGACAGGGACAGCAATAGGTATATACAGGTCTTAGGGCACATCTTCAACCGATATCCACTCGCTATCTTATGATACGACCTATACGGACACTTCTACGCCTCTTGACGAGATACCTACAAGGGCGTGTACTGTCTGAAGAGATAACAGGTTTGGGTAAAGGTTGCGACCAAGATTAATATGTGAGCCGGTGACTGAGTCTGTGTGTCTGAGCATGTGTGTCACTGTTTATGTGTCCGTTACCCTGACCGGTAACCATGATAGATCAGCGTGCTTCTAGTTAACATGCTATGGAGCACAATTATCAGTCAAGGTTAGATGACCTGCTGGATGTTTGTATACACTTCAGCTTACGACGTTCGTAGCAATGTGATCGTTATACAGAACTGTACGCTAATACGTTTGAGTCAGTTATAAACTGTGTATTTACATACAAACATACATATACATTTGTATAGCGCCGATATCCAGCTCAGCTCAGCTGCTCAAAGGCGCTTTGTTTTTCCCTCGCTCACTGGATGTCAATCTCAACAGCACATCGTATTGTCAATCTCAACTCCCTGGGGATCACACAACGGAAATATTTAGATTTTCTACTTTTGTAGCAGAAAATATTCTTTCAGCGAAAGTTCTCGTTGCGTGGAATATTTTTTTTGTTGCTTCGATTATTTTCTAGTCACTTCAACTATTTATTCGTTGCTTCGAGTACTTACTCGTTTCTTCGAATATTTTCTCGTTGTTTCAATATTTTTCGAAATTAACTTGAAATTTCGAGTATTTACTCGTTGTTTCGAGTATTTGTTAATTGTACTCAGTTGCAAATCTGTGGACGTGCTTATCGTGTCGCCAAAATGTACCCAGTTTGGAAATGGACGCGACATGACACACAAATTCAGACACACTTCTCCATGGTTGTGGCAAAGCTCGGCGACCAAACTCTACTCCGATGCCAAACCATACGATATACTGACGTTTTACTACTGAAGCCATCAACTTACATTCCTTAATTTTGGATATATATGATTGAGATACCGGTGCTTTGTCTTGTACTGGCAAACAACGATAACTTGAGCACCGATCTGACAATTAACCCGTATTAGTATGTATGAGTGCCGCCCACTGGAGCTTGCCATTGTCAGCGAAGGGGTCCCAGGTTGTCCGCGATCAAGTGTAGTGCGACTTGCTAACAACGACGTGAGAGTCTTATGAGGAAGGCGTGTGCAGCTAGGCGCGGAATCAATTTCATCGTCATGTAATGCACTTGCACTAGCCTACATCTGCTCTACCTTTCACAAACCAAATAATAATAATAATGTGTCCATTTATATAGCGCCAAACTTCACACTAGGTATGCTCATAGCGCTAACAATCAAGGCACAGCACATTATTACCCCGGATAACCCAAGCTGCCTGTTAGGCGCTAGAAGGTTATAGTCATATGACTTTTTCAACCGGGTACCCATTTTCCTGCTGGGTGAACAGAGACAAGTTTGAACAAACTCACTTGCCTAAGGTGAGACCACATGTGTCACATGTGCTTCGTTGTGGGGCAGGACTCAAGTCCTAGAAACTCTCAGGAGTCAAGCTGCCAAACACGGTCACCCATCCAAGGACTCTCCGAGCTCGACGCTGCTTAACTTCACCGATTTGTGACCTGAGCTTTGAGCACAGGACCACGCGCCGCTCATTTCCGTGCACCGCCTACTTCTCGTATACGCGTTCTCTGCGCTGGTCAAACGTATCCTTGTTTGCCAGTACAAATATTGTTTCTATCAACATTCAAAGAAGGATTGTTAACTTTTTGGAAGACTTGGATGATTCGGAGCCCAAAGTTCCGAGCTTCCATTTTCGGAGCTTTGCAAAGAAATTCAGCAGCGGTACTGCCAGGTTGTTGTATGCTCATTTGCATACACAGAGACATCAGGAAATGAAAATGAAAGTGTATGTATTATTTATTTACAGCTTGGAAGGTTAAAGATCATCAATGGTTCAGGATAGAGAAGGGTATGCAGGCATTCGGCACTATACATATGCATTATGCCCATAACTGAATACAGAAGCATGTAAGCACGTTTACACGAATAAAACGGAATGAAGCATTGGCAGTTCATTTAATTCAAATTTCACTTTCATTTTACTGGCAAAATATCACATTACATGTAATTTATTTCTCTATCTGTGACAATCTAGTTATTTTACTGCCTTTCGGCGACATTTATTTTATATAATTTAATTGCATTTATCATAAAATTGTAATTTGTTAAAGTCACGATTGGCTGAAATATTGCCGATGTGACTATAAACATTAACTCACTCACTCACTGACTCACTCACTCACTCACTCACTCACTTACTCACTCACATTTACATGAATATACTGATATATAAGGCACATGTATCCCGTTTCTTCACAGGACTAAAAGTCGGATTTCCTGATTCATTTCTAATTTACGATTGAAAATATTGGGAGATATATGGGAGTCAATCAATGTTGATAAGATAATGATGAATGCGTTGAGAGTGCATCACCATTTGCACTTCCTTTTGACCGTAGTTGTTTGTACAGAAATCGCTTTTGAACGTTGATTGGTGTATGACGCGAAATCTGCTTGTGTACAATTTTCATTCAAAAAACAGCCAAAAGCGTCAGAACCAAGAATGACACCCCATGCACGCTACTGCGGTGTGCATTCCATGCGTTGAGTTTAGAGGTTGTGATAAAGAGAAATGGGGGTGCGTTCTTACGATGTGCCTTTAAAAAAAATTTTAACGCTCATAATTCCTGTCCGAATTGAAAGTTCAGATTCCCCTACTTTTTGGGGAGAGTATATATCATTACACTCCACGACATGTGCCTGCTGTGAAACTGAGGGTGGCTAGTCCTCCTGCTCCGAGGGTACAGGTCACAGGTGAGGATTTACCGTCCACGTTGAACCAGAAGGAGACAGTTTCGTGGGCAGCTCCAGTGAGTCTGATGGTAATGTCATCGGCAATGTTGATGCCCGTCACTCTCTGGGGTGACATGGGCACCCACTTGTCTAACTCACCCTGGATGAGAACTTGTTTGCTGAAGGAAAAATAATATTTGAGTGTTTAGATAGTGTTCAGGCATTGTTCACACACACACACACACACACACACACACACACACACACACACACACACACACACACACACACACACACACACACACACACACACACACACACACACACACACACATATATATATATATTACATAGATAAATAAAAACAGAATGCCTTTTTCTCCAACATGTTTCGTTCTTTACTCTTCAGGGAGATTGTAGCGGTTACAGTATGACGTCATTACATATATATTGTGACGTCACAATAGGGACAACATTCTAGAGCGACAAGGTCACAGCTTGCAATGGTTTAACATTGGTTTGAACTTGTCTATGAAGTAGTGTGACAAGATTTGAAGTTTAAATATTGTTTCGTATCTGTAGGTTTGTAGAAGATATCTGTGTCCAATTTCCGCCCCGATTTGATGACCATTGTGTCTAAGAAAGCTGTTTTAGTTTCAACTTCAAATCTTGTCATCCGAGCCACACCAAAAGAAGTCTTCCATATAACCTGGCACGAAGAATATGTACAATAGTTTCAAACCAGGACACCCGCAATCAAAGACTGAATGAACTTAGGATGTTTTTACTATTACGGGAATATCCAAAATCTCTTGTTGAAGACGGAATAAATAAAGCTTTACAGCTTAATAGAGAAGATCTTTTGACAGGAACGATGAAACAAACCAATGAGGAAAAAGTAATTGCTTTTGTATCTACTTATAATCCGTTGAACCCTAATGTGTTCCAGAACATAAAAACAAATATGTGCATCTTAGAACAAGATGAAAAACTGAAATCAATGCTGAAATCTAGAAAAATAGTAAATAGCAAAAGACGAAATCAGAATCTTAAAAAGATACTAACAAAAGCCAAATCTATTTTAAAGAAACATAATGTATCAAATCCTACTGCGTCTAGATGCAACAGAGGTAACTGTGGAACGTGTCGACATATTGTTGAAGGACACTCTGTAACTTTCACGAGACACGGAAAATTCTATGTAAAACAGAATTTTGACTGCTCTTGCAAAAACATAATATATGTCATAACATGCACAGGCTGTAATGAACAGTATATTGGTCAATCAGAAAATTTAAGAGCCCGGGTTCGTGTCCACAAACAACAAATAAAGTGTCCTGAAACCCGATGTATCCCACTGAGTGAACATCTAGATGTCTGTGCGAAAGGAAACGATGTTAAATTTACAATATTTCCTTGTTATCAAGTTCAAAATTCGGACAAAGTAAAACGAATTTTAAAAGAACACTACTTCATAGACAAGTACAAACCAATGTTAAACCATTGCAAGCTGTGACCTTGTCACTCTAGAATGTTGTCCCTATTGTGACGTCACAATATATATGTAATGACGTCATACTGTAACCGCTACAATCTCCTTGAAGAGTAAAGAACGAAACATGTTGGAGAAAAAGGCATTCTGTTTTTATTTATCTATGTAATATTTATGACTGAACACCTTTACTATTTTAGACATTTTGTGCGCGTATATATATATATATATATATATATATATATATATATGTGTGTATATGTGTGTGTGTGTGTGTGTGTGTGTGTGTGTGTGTGTCTGAACAATGCCATATATATATGCCTCGATGTTTCACTTGCATTACTTTGAGTAGAAACGTAAAATATAAGTAAATACCCAATATATATTTGATTACACTGTGTATTAGTTTACACCAACATCAACTGAAGTCAATATACATACATTTGTAGAAATCCTTCATACATAAACATATTTTCTTATCAATACCTCTCACGATATCGGCTCCAAAGTATATTCTTTTATCAACATCTTTCACCATATCTTTGAGGTAAAGTTGATGATCGAAATCATTAGTAACATATTGAACAATTAAAAACCTTTGAGATATCTCTGATGCATTGTCTCTATTCCACACCTCTCTTTCCAAATGATGAACACATCTATAACATAACCTGTATAATGTCGGAACACATGTCCTTTGGTATATGTTTTGCTAGAATATATAAATATTTATAATAGCTTGATTCGTTTCCTTAGTTTTCTGGATCATTTGGCACACATCTGCGTGTTTGAAAAGTTAAACGTACCCATTAAAGGCCAGTACTGGTGATACATAGAAGAGACAGAAGTCCGTTATGGTACAGTTACGCATCGTCAGAGGCTGGGCGTCCGTCAAGGGCTGGGTCCTGTTGGGACTATTGGCTGGGAAGACCATGGACTTAGGAAACTGTAAATACCAACGTTCATATTAGTTGAATGCCTGACTATATTCATATATACAAAGATCTAAACACTAACTTCCTGAAATCTAGTAGCAATACTCTACTGGCCTACCCCTTGATATCCAGCCATGCAAGGTGTCATGTTGTAGCTTCCCTTAAGATCAGCAGCGAGGATGATACCGTACTTGTTTTCTCCACCAAAATCTGAATACGTGGACCACACCTCCCCATTGGGACCCTCAAAGTCTGACCAAGCCATCTGGAAAACATTTCATAGGTATTCAAGAGTGTGATGCACAGGTGAATTGTGCGAAAATGTTCACATTCTTTTGCCAGCTTCAATCAGAAAAATAGTAAAAAACTCCACCCAAGGCCTCTTGTATTCAGTTCTCAGATTACTTGTACGCTGTGCAGGGTGCAAATTAATGATCTGTTGTCAGTTTGCTCCCCATCAGGACCCTCAAAGTCTGACCAGGCCATCTAGAAAACACAACGGCTAGAACGTCATAGCAAATGTTAAGGTCTATCAAGGTACTCCATGCTATTTCAGAATATTCAACCTTATCAAATTATTTCTATCACATGTATGTCATAAAATAAGTAGGTCATGTCATTTATGATTGCACCCTCACCCTGCGGGGTAGCACAAGATACTCCGTTAGACATACCTTGTTACAATTTGTTGTAAAGAAATCATTCCAGTGTGAGTTTCCAGTGTAGGTTTATGCACCATAAACATGGTACGTGTGAAGTACATAGTGTAGTCTGTGTCAGGAGTACGCCTTGTCACTTGAGGGGTGTTGAATAGGGTGCAGATGGGTGGTGAAAATAAGTTAATAATGGCATTTGTATTCGCTCTTGTTTCAGACGTCAATTTACCCGAGTCAAGTCTTCTGCTAAGTGTCTCATTCGTTCTTCTGAATGATAAACTGATGACACCATTTGATAAGCAAATAAGAGCTCAATATACTAGAGGTACAATGCAAATCAAATCAGTGTTAGAGTGTAGTGATGTACACATTTACCCGCCGTATTCTGTTGTCAATTGCAGTCGCCGGTCGTGATGGTTTCAAGATCAATCCGTCAGCATTTACAGATCTGTGGAAGAGTTGAAGTGAGGTGAGGTGAAATTGGGTTTTACGTCGTACTTGAGAATATTTCGCTCATATGACGACGTGCATGCGTGTGTATGTGTATGTGCGGCTGCTTGTACTAGCCCAGACTTAAGCTGGTTTTATAGCGCTAGCCCACTGAGATACCATGCCGCAGTGAAGCATGAATACACCACTCAGACACATTATACTGACTCTGAGCCGACTAGTCCTTGTTGTACCCATTAATGCCGAACGCCAGGCAGGGACCAACAAGTACCATAATTTAACGTCTTTTGGTACGACGCGGTCGGGGATAGAACCCACGACCTTCCGCTCTCCGTGCGGACTCTCTAACCACTACACCACGGAGGCGGTCAGAGTTGAAGTGACAGTGATGAAATATAGACGTGAGGGACCAGGTAACAGGGCTGATATCTGATAATTGTTAAAATCATAAACACTAAATATCTGTGTAAAATAAAACCGTCATCCAGGGGTAACGCATGGTAAAACAGGCGTAATAACTGATAAATAAAAAAGTAGTATATAGTAATTAACAGGGGATAAAAATAAGGACAATCAATTAATACAGGATTAATAATAGAGATGCACTAATATTGGCAGTATTTATAAAAAGATATGAAATGGAAAAAAGTAATATTAAAGACAGAATAATAAATGATATGTGTAGGAGTAACAATAACAAATACAGGAATTGAACATATCTAATTTAAAAAAAAATATGTAGATATCACATTTATAATAAGTACTAAATACAGAAGCGGCAACAATGTACACGGGATTCATAATCAATATATCCATATTAAATATATATATGATCAATAAGAGGAGGAGGTGTAGGGGTTTACGTCAGGAATACATGTAAAAATGTTAGATTATGCGTAAAGAAGTATAAATAGTATATAAGTATAGAATCATATATATTAATTTAATCAGGAGTAATATATGTGAAATGAAGAGTCAGCAAGATAATGTAGGGGATTTAACATCAACTTGGAAAAGTTTGGAAGAAATATTAATTCTATTTTTTTTGTAAAACTAGTGGCCTAATTAACAGCCAACCTACTTCATGATGAGTGTCTTGTTCGTGCCTCCAATCATGTCACTTATTCCCACTGGGCCTGTACTTAACGTTGCAACCACGGCGTGAAGGGACGTGTGGGGTTCGGTAGAATCTGCAACACAATATTCAATGACAATTCGTCGTACGAATGTAGTTACAGCATCATGATGTTCTACCCGTATTACATTTTCAACTGAACAAACACTGTTCTGTGAAGAAATGGAAGTCCCAAAGTCAGTGACGGTAAAGTATTAATGTTGATCCAGAAGGTAAAGTATTAATATTGATCAAGTATTAATGTTGATCCAGAAGGTAAAGTATTAATGTTGATCCAGAAGGTAAAGTATTAATGTTGATCCAGAAGGTAAAATATTAATGTTGATCCAGAAGGTAAAGCATTAATGTTGATCCAGAAGGTAAAGCATTAATGTTGATCCAGAAGGTAAATGATTAATGTTGATCCAGAACCAGTTTATCACATACTGTAAGTATTTCCGGGTTGAACGCTGGTTGTCCAAAAATTATCCTTGAAGGGTGCAACGCCAATAGCCCAAGCAAATAGTGACGTCACACCTATCTTCCAGTTGTCGGTACCTGGTCGGTTGTCATGGCTCGCACGGGCCTGAAACATACAGATTTTTGCGGAGAGAACAGTAAAACAGAAATAAGCCAACTGATGGCACCCACACGTGTCCCCCGAGATGATCTGTTCACTGATGCATGTTTTTGAATCAGCATCACTGCTCGGATTTGCAAAAGCACAAGACAGTAATTTGGGCAAGAACTGAAGATTTAGGTGTATTGGTGTTCTGATCTTAAATAACCATTTTAATGAGCCGATTCCTTTCCATTGATTTACTCCAGCTGAAAGTATAGTATGACCAGAAATTATTGAAAATTTTAGGAACATGTTTAATTGTATTTCTAGTATAAACAACCTTGACCAGCTATCAAGTGCTTGGTTTCATTCAAGAGAGACAACTCTGTTAATCCCTTTTCATAAGTTTGTGAAGAGTTAACCCCCTTTGTTTACTTGCTAGCAGACGACATTTTCAGTGATCCTCAGTATGGATGATTTAGAGAAGAGAAAGTTGATTTTAGAGTATTATAACAAGGACATCAGATCAGCTAAAGTGATTTCAAGTAGAACAGGCATCCCTTTGTCCACTGTTTATCGTGTTTTGAAAAATATTGCAAATGGATATGGCATTGAGCACCAGGGAGGCGCAGGTAGGCCCAGAAAATTGACTGTCGGTGACAGGAGGCGGCTTGGTATTCTTGTTTCTAAAAAACAAACGAAGGAGTTTAGAAAACTTAAGGCTGGATATGATTGATAGAGGAACTGTGGCTGTCTGTAAGGAGACAATTAAAACTGAGCTGCATGCAATGGGTTGGCAGAAAAGTTCGAGGAATTCCATCACTGATCATGAAACCTGAACAAAAGGAGCGAAGGTTGAATTGGTGCTTACAGCATAGAAATTTTAACTGGGACAATGTGATTTTCTCAGATGAAAGTTCTGTGTGGCTGTTTCCTAATACAGTGAAATTCTGGACCAAACAAACTGAAAAACCTTTGTATCAGCACCCAAAGTACAGTCCGAAATTTAACGTGTGGGGTGGCATATCTGTGTTAGGGGCAACGCCCCTCTGTGTATCGAAGGGAATATGAACAGTGAGCGGTACACAGATATTCTCGAAGGACATTTACTTCCATCTGCTCACGTGTTCTATGGACATTTTTGGATTTTCCAGCAGGACAACGACCCAAAACATCTGACCTGACCTAAATCAAATAGAAAATGTTGGGGGACTTATGAAGGAAAGTGTCAATAAGACAAATCTGACAAATATTGCTGAAATGAAAGAAGAGGTGGTCTGATATTGGGACAGCATGGACCACGACTTTCTAACTTCTTTGATCAGTAGTAAGCCCCGCCGCAATGAAGCCTTGACAAAATACTAACTGTTCACCTGTCTTTGAATCTGGAGTTATGTTCTGCTAATATTCACATTTAATATGTGAGTAATGAGTGAATAAATATAAAAAAATACGATCTTTTAATTCTCAATAATTTCTGGTTGTACTGTAAAAGATACCAGTGAGATTGCCTAAACTGTTTCATATTCAGATCTATGCATAGAGACTTGATAGTCACAAAACAATCTCCACAAGTCTGGATGACAACAGGGAGGATTTCAACTTTCAACTTTATGTCCAGCAACATTACTGCAGCTCCAGTCTTTGCTGTTTTCATAATTGAGGTACAATCGCATATCTTTTCAGTAACATTTCAGGAGCTGCACGATCATGCATACATCATTCAAGGCCTCGGTATAGTTTTAAAATACCTTCTGATATCGTCAGCTTCGTCCAATCAACTGGATGAGTTTTTGTGTGGATTTTGAAAGGGATGATTTTATTCACACCAAAGTCAATCACTCGCACAATATTTGAGTACCCGGTTGTAACTCGCGACTCCCCCTCACCTGTGTGACGACAGGTATTTCCAGAGACTGTAACATAAATCGTGGGTAGGCCATGCAGTACTGGATGGTCAGTCCGTTCTTGGCAGCTCCATTCCCCATCTGAGTCAGCCATTGGCGGCCAAGGTCAATGTCAGTCAGAAGCTTGTTAATTCCCCGAAATTCATCGCTGAGGTAATCCTAGAAAACGAAACAAAATTCATAATGATAATAATAATAGCTCCATTCCAGGATGAATATCTTGCTCAAAGCGCTAAGAAAGAAAAGATGTGTTCAGGCAAATGCTTCACGGAACAGGTGAGTCTTAAGAGATGTCCGGAAAGAAGAGTAGGCTGGAGAAGTACGTAGTTCTTGAGGGAGAATGCTCCACTCACAGGCTGCTGAATGGGAAACTCCATAACTACACAATTTGACTTTAGGTACAATGAATAGCTGTTTGAGAGGAGAGCTCTGGATGGAACATAGGGCTGGAGGAGGTCACAGAGATAAGATGGAGCAGTACAAGAATGGCACTGATGAGCTAGACAGAGAAGTTTAAAACTGATTCGCTTTTGAACAGGAAGCCAATGAAGTTTTTTGAGGATCGGGGTGATATGGTCTGATGTTAGGGAGAGTGAAATCGGTCCAGCTGCTTTGTTCTGGACTGATTGCAATCTGCTGATGACACTTTTTGGAAAACCGGCGAGGAGGTTGTTACAATAATCCATCCTAGAAATTATTAGCGAAAATTCAAAAAGATAAAGAAAAAGGTATGTGCTGTAAGGTTTGATATCTATTTTAAACATTATGTAATTAGAAATAATACCTGTTCATATGCAAACAGACCCCATTTCCTTCCCTCAGCGAGCAAGTCAGTCCAAAACCTCTGAAACGTAACGGGATACATGCCAATAAAACAATCGTACATGAAACAAATAAACAAAATCACCCAACAAATGATACTTAGATGAAAAAGAAAATGATAATAGTTTAGCTGTCGACAACAAGAGGCATATTCAGAGGCGTCAGTACCTCTTCCAGTGGTAAAGACTTTGGTACATCGATCAGGAATTCATACTTTCCTCCATTAGCAGTTGCGTAGGTTGTGTTGCTCGACCTAGAAAGAAATTGACAAACTATCCAGTATATATTGACACTGAGCTTTTAGTAGACATCTATTTGTATCTTCACCAATAGGAACAGACCCTATCAATGCATCAAAACAAAATGGAACTACACATGTTTACACTGTTCTGATGGGAATGATGTTTGCAAAGTTTATTCCTAATGAACGCGTTATATTTAATTTCAATCACACATATGACGTGGATTGTAAGGACTTTCATCCGAAATTTTATTATTTTTTCAAATACAGTCTAACACACTTGTATCAATATGTGAAGCTTAGGGTTTTCTCAATGTAAAAGCCGAGCGTCTGCCCACCCCTTATCAGTTTCACGGCTATGTCGACTGCAATAGCTGTAATTGCCATTATTCACATATGAGAAACGCTTATGATTCTTAATACAATTCTTAAATAGAATATTATTGCATGAAGAAATTCCTTGATCTGGCTTACCAGAACGTGTTGTAGCCAAAGACGGGCAACTCTGTCTTGTTAAATAACCACCTGTACCACAGTAAAGCAAGACAAAATTATGTTAGTTTCCAAACTCGGAATACAATATATATATTCTTACATATAAATCCTATACGACAACATATGTTGGTGATAAAGGAACGTTCATATAATAAAATGGTCAGTATAGCGATAAACATCAAGTGCAAACAATCTTACTATAACTTGAATTACTAATGCAACACTCTCAAAGATGAGTAAGGGAAAATACTCACTCCATTCCATTTGGGAAGACCGTTGGTTTGGCTGACCAAGTCACAACACCATGGTCATTGCCCGTGATGTACCACCACACGTCGAACTGAATGTACCTAGCAAACAAACAACAAGGTCATTGTCCCAGTAGTACCCACCACAATAAAGATCCTCCCGAAATGAGTCAACAGTGGAACAAGTAAACAATATGACGATTGTCCCAGCTGTGTCCCTTCTCATCTCAAAGAATGTAACAAGCAAGTAAAACATATTTCTATATTGTTTGACACATGAATATATCTGTGATAAATATTTATTCGTATGAAAGTGACGAGGGTTTCAAATGTAATGTGTCGATGTAAAATGTCACCTACTATTAAAACATAATGCATTCGGGGAATAAAACAAACATCGTGCTTGCAAAATGAGTTGATGGACAACCAAATGCTTCTCTCGTACGGATCAAGCGTGGGTGAGACATTAATTTCATTCAACTCTTCTGATAACATACATGAAAAGGCATGAGCAAGTGTACTTACTTGACGGGAACACCTATCTGTACCATGTAGCTGTTGATGTCCAACACCGTGTCCTGGTGATTCTTTCCCTTCTCGGGGAGGTAAGAGTAATACGCCCCTGAACAAATAACATGCTTGATGATCTGTTTGCCAAGAGTTCAGATATAAAATTAAGGACAAGGGTGTATTGGTTTTCCTGGATTGTCAAAAGACAAAGGCAACCTCTGAAGAAAGTCACTCGCTTCAGGACATACCACAAGTGGTTTTCAAGTGTTTGGTAGAAACTGTCACCAATCCAGTTATTACCAACCGCCAGTGTCATTTATCATCTTATGAATTTGTGAAAAATACATTTTTCACTCGACAACTCCTGCAATAATTTGCTGAGGCGCTCGTCATACCTCGAACCAGTCTCAGGTCAGATCTTTGTATATAAAAGATATGTTGCATTATTTGTATGAAGGACACGTTAGTTTCAGACCATGACTGGTAAGTGAAATCAAATCAAGGCATCTCGAAATATGCTCACCGTTGTCTGTCCAGTACCCTAAGTAGTTGATGGTAAAGTCGGACTTGACATATTGATCTGTCCGGCCGTGCCATTGTTTCAAGATTTGCCCCCAACTCACCATGGCCTGCAACCATAATAACAGCCTTTTATACCAAAGTACATGTTATCATTATAATGAAGTGTTAAAGGAGAAATAAAATTGGCCGTGAAGCTTGCAAAGCCAAACAAAGAAATTAAGATAAGCCCAGATATGGCTTCAACAAACAAATACATCAGTGTTCCGGAAACAAATCCAGAAACTACCTTAAAGACTCATGGCATGTTAAAAGGCGATTAGATGGTCGCATATGCTGTTTACAGGTATCTTAAAGAAGAATGATTTGTACCTTATTAATGCCTTGGTTACCACAGAAAAGAATAAAACTGCTTTCAACACCAACAGGGACATCTACGACTCCTCCCATCGTCCCCCAGTAGACATTGTCCCCGCCGGTGCTGGAGTTCTGACGCCATATTGATGACGACATAAACCGACTGGCAGGGGAGATAATCAGTGTGTTTGCAGTCTTTACTTTATCAAATAAAGTCAGGGGTCCACCTTCGATGCCATCGTCGATTTTGAACGATGATGGTCCCCACCTTGAAGAAAGTTTACAATAGTTGAAACCGATTGAAAATGTATCACTAATCTGTGTTTTATAACGCCGTTAATATCATTTTTACAGGAGATGGTCCACATGATATCTGTGATGTAGATGCAGAACCATTTTATCTTCAAGTAAGTGGGATGGAATTGTATGTGGAATCGACTGGGTAAAACCGTTTTGAAAAAAAATACCAAATTGTATGCACAATCATTTGGCTGCTTGTGTCATTAACCATATGTTGTTTTCTGGCAGAGCCGGTGATATCTGCGGGTTCATGTATTGTCAACACGTAACACAGAATCACACATCATCCATCATCTTATGCATACTTACTGCCCAGCCGTGAGATACTTGAAACCAAACATCAATCCTCCATAACTGAGGTATCCCAATGGAATGGTTGATTCTTGAATTAGAAATCCAGGAAAGCCAGAAATGGTGAAGTTGCTGTTGAAGGCGGTGTTGTTTGCTCCATTGATGTAACGCTGTTGCCGTCGTTGAATGAAAACATAGAACTTGTTTTCTGAAAACGTCTCAGTGATTTTATTTATTTGTTTGTTTGTTGTTTAACGCCACACTCAGTAGTATTCCGGCTATTGTCGTGGCGGTCTGCACATAGTCGAGTCTGGACCAGACAATCCAGTGATCAACATCATTAGCATCGATCTACGCAATTGGGATACGATGACATGTGTCAAACAAGTCAGCGAGCCTCACCTCCCGAACCCGTTAGTCGCCTCCTACGAGAAGCATTGATTGCTGAAGACCAATTCTAACCCGGATCTCTCAGTGAGGAACATATGAAGATCATGTGTTCCTCAACGTACATTTCGAGGTACTCAAGGAACCACATAATGAAGTCTCAAATCGAAAGTATCTTTGAAGAACAATCAACTGGTAACATGAAAAGTCTTTATTACTAAATAAAACCATTAATAAAATTGTACTAAATCACTTGAATAGGTGATTTGTTATATTTTCTAATATATATTACGCACATTAAATAAAATCGAAATGTGTGATGCAGTTGTTACATTTGCTTCTCATTTTAGTTTATCACGGCGAGAAAACCTATTCATTTTGATATTTACCACTTTAAAGGAGACGACGAAATCGGGTATGTTGTGACAAAACAATAATCATGATCAAACCACATTACATCTGGTGAAGATATTTTTCATCACATCACCACTTAATGTATTGCGCTGCAGTGGTGTTGAGTATGATACAAATATTTGTTGTGTAACATGTGTGCTAAAGGACGCGCACAATAGCAGGTGCTCGTCAAGAACATTTTCAACCATGGGCTATGTTTACTCACCTGTTTGAACAACATGAACGGTATGGCCGGATTGTTGTAGGTGAATATGCTTGGATCTGGTGTGTACTGTACAAAGCTAGCCTCGATCTGACTGGACCCTGCCTGGTACAAGAAGCTGTTGGCCTCCCACTGCCCGATGACGTCCACACCACTGGACTGAGTGTTCTTGACCAACTTCAGAGATCCATCAGCAGAGGAGAACACTTGACCATCAGCTCTGAAGAAGGTAGGAGCGCTCTTCAGCCACACATCTCCCTGAACAACGATGCTGTAGGTGCCGTCACTGCTGACGTTAACAGCGAAGTCCTGCTTTCCTTTGGAGACTCCTGACATGGAAACATCTAAGTGAAGAAATACATACACCATGGGCCCGATTGGTTTGATCACTTTCTTGATTGTGAAATTCCCACACTAAACATAATGAAGAGCAATCGATTCATTTTATCTGAGGTGCAAAATTCACCATGGCAATCTTTGTTCCAACAAAACATCGTTTGCCAAAGCAAATTTTTTTAAGGTGGGACACTTTTCAGAAAACAATTTGTGATTCACAGTTTTAATTAAAACATATCTTGCTTCACTGAATAGACAATGGTTTATCTTCAAGGGATCTGGGCAGCTACATTACAACGCATTCATATCTCTTACAAAGGCTTTTGGCTAAACCCAAACGTTTTAACTGAGTATATGTTAAATCGTTTTCAAAACGTTATGTCCAGGGCATGTACGACACAAAGGTCAATAATTATGTGGGTGTGGTGCGCCTTCATCACAATGGTAAATTTTTAAGCCCGGCTCTCTGATCATCGGTTGACATGAAGTATTAATGATGCTTCCTCTATCTATCTAGCTGATGATACTAGAGATTTCAATACATTTATAAAAGCTTTCTTCATGTTTCTAATTTACGTCACTGTTAGCTATACACAAGGAGTTTTTATATTTTTATTAAGTTAAAACCTTATGGCTTTTGAAGTCAGTTGTTTATATAACAAACATACTTACCAACACAGAGCAACAGCGACAGAAATAGTAATATACGGGCCTTATTGCACATCTTCAACTGTTGTCGACAGAGGCAGAAATATGCACACGAAGGTCTTGGTGCACTTCGTCAGCTGATGTCGACTCGCAACGAAATCGTATGACTTATACACCACTTGATGTAATTGACACAATCTAGTTCACTATCTGAGATGATAACAGTGTTATGTCAAGGTTGGGAAGATAGATTGGACATGTATGAATTTTTTTACACTAGCGTACATACTTCTTGTATGTAGGTTAACATTTGTCATGAATCAAACAGGTATTCCACTAATCTAATGTCTCCATGCTTTGTTTGAAGTCTGAAGTTAAAAAAGGAGGTTATATGGAATCCATAATGTATTTGACCAAGGTCTTGATTCCGAGTTCAGAAAGTCAAAGTAGAGCACACTCCGCCATCATGTGATTTGACTATAGCAAATTGATGTGTTTAAAGATAAATACCCAAAATATCATCACCATTTTAGCATTTTATTTTTGCATGGCTTTTGAAATTATATCCATCTTTTATCGTATTGAATTATTTTGTATTCCGCCATATGAATATGGAATATTACTGCCTTTGCTGAACCTAATAACTAAACATAATTGTTCATGCAGGCCTTAGTGGCTTGACGCTGTACTGAATGCGCCATTCAAGAGAATTGCTCTAAAGTAGTGTGTTAACTGATATAGCTGACTGACTGACTGAGTTTTGGTTTTACGCCGCTTTAAGCAATATTCCAGCAACATCACGGCGGGGGACACCAGAAATGGGCTTCACACATTGTACCCATGTGGGGATTCGAACCCGGGTCTTCGGCGTGACGAGCCAACGCTTTAACCACTAGGCTACCCCACCGCCCCAACTGATATAGCGCTGGAAATGTGCTAACATATCCCTTTTAAGCATGATGCTAAAACAATCAAGGATGGACTTACACTTGGACCTAATATCAGAAATATAAAGGATTTGCTTTCTTTTCACTTCTCAGATATTACCCAGTTTGAATTGCGTCAAAATATTTTATATTATGTTCGAACTTTTTACACAATAAACTCACATAACAAAATTAACGACAAATCGCCTGGCAAAGTGTTAACGTTTAGCTCAAGTGCTTGAACGTAAATGTGACGATGTATCGAAACAATAAGACCAACATATAATGACGTGGATTGAAACTTGTCATCAGCAGAACGGACGTCCACATTTAATATCCGAAAGTCAAAATTCAGAGCTTGGAGTTATATATAGAGGAGAGAATAATGGGAACAAATAGTGTATTGATTTAGACGTAACCTTTAAGGTATATAAACAACCTATGCACTTCAAAACAGAAAAGGATGAACTGTAACAGTGACGCTGTTTACCAGACACGTTTCTGCTGTAAACCTAATGCTATAAAACCTCTTCTTACTCTCATTGCCTCTAAACTTGCTTTACCCAGAATTGTAGTCTGTGGATTATGACCCGAGTTGCATGCAGAAGAATGCACACAGAGATACCACGGTAGAAAGAAAAGACAAAAAGAAAAGTCCAAATAGCATTTGTTTATTTTCTCTCAAGAAGCAGCAACATCATAATGAATGCAAAATAGTACACACAGGAAGATAAGTTATGAACATGTACAAATATTTATGCGCATACACCATTATAAGTAATAGGAAACAAAGCCAGATTTTAGAACATGGAAACTAAAGGAAATACGTTGGTAAATGAATGCAATGATCCGATTTGCGTTTATTCGTTATGAAGCTACACGTTTCATATATACATCATATTGATTAAACACCACGACATGTGCCTGCTGAGAAACTGAGGGTGGCTAGTCCCCCTGCTCCGAGGGTACAGGTCACAGGTGAGGATTTACCATCCACGTTGAACCAGAAGGAGACAGTTTCGTGGGCAGCTCCAGTGAGGCTGATGGTGATGTCATCGGCAATGTTGATGCCTGTCACTCTCTGGGGTGACATGGGCACCCACTTGTCTAACTCACCCTGGATGAGAACTTGTTTGCTGTATAGTAATGATATAGCTGTTTAAACATTGTGACTTCAAGTCGCATGTTCCATCAAACGTAAACATTGTAAAGTATATTCACTAGTTAATACATTTCGGGGTGTCTTCCACGTGTATTTGGTATGAGTGTGATTGAAATGAAGTAATACACCTACCCATTGATGCTCAGTACAGGTGATACATAGAAGAGACAGAAGTCAGCCATGGTGCAGCCACTCATTGTCAAAGGCTGGGCGTTGGTCAAGGGCTGGATTTTGTTGGGATCTTTGGCTGGGAAAACCATGGAGCTGGGAAACTGGAAATACCAGCGTTTATATTAGTTGCATACCTGACTATTTGTACATGTATATTTGTGGCACTAACCTACGGCAATCAAATAAGAAGAGTAACATCTCAATGTCCTACCCCTTGATATCCAGCCATGCAAGGTGTCATGGTGTAGCTTCCTTGGAGATCAGCAGCGAGGATGATACCGTACTTGTTCTTTCCACCAAAATCTGAATACGTGGACCACACCTCCCCATCAGGACCCTCAAAGTCTGACCAGGCCATCTATAAGACATGCATCATAAGAACCTTTAAGTTCTATCAGGTTATTTCATGGCATAGCTATACTTCATAAAATAAGCATCTCTATGTGATTTAGCTTCGAATAAGCCCCCACAGGGTAAAGCAAAACACTCCGTTAATCATACCTCGTTACTTTTACGTTTTAAAGACAGAACTTCAGTCTCCTGCTGGTATTCAGTGTTACTTTGTACACCATATAACATATATTGTAAACTGTGTAAAGAGTACTAGTCACTGCTGTTTTGAGGGGCGGGACTGGGGAAGTGAAAAGTGATTAGGGGTGTGGCGCCCTGTGTTCAGGTGGGTGGTGAAAGCATAATCCATGAAGTTAATAAAATAATAGCAAAGGTGTTGGAACCGTTACTTCAACCGAATCGAGTGCTGTTAAAGCCTTTTAACGTAGATATTACTCCTGCCAAGTGTCTCATTGGTTTTTCGAGAAGATGAAACTGATGACATATTTTGATAAAAGTAGCAAGAAATAGATATGCTTGAGCTGCATTGCCAAGGTGCAGTACTGGAGTAATTGTGAACAGGTACCCTCCGTATCCTGTTGTCAATTGAAGTTGCAGGTCGAGATGGTTTCAAGATTAAGCCGTCAGCATTTACAGATCTGTGAAAGAGTTGTAGTGACAGTGGTGAAATGTAGATGTGGGTACTTAGATGGACGAAGTAACAGAAATAATAAAACATAAATGCGAAAATAATGTATATTATGTACGAGTATAATTAATAAATACAAGAATAATAAATAACAAATTGGCGAGATATAGATAATAAAGGGAAAAAAAGTAAACAGTCATCCAGGAGTAAAAAATATATAAACAGACATTATAAATAATAAATAAAGGAGTGTCATGAATAATAATACACGTGGGACATCAATATTAAATGCAGAAGTACCATCAATAAATACAGGGTTAGAATATATTAGAAATACAGGAACATTCACTAAAAAAGGAATGTGTAATTGAAACAATAATATTTAAGGAATAATAATAGTAATAAATACAATGCGTAACAAATACAGGAACATATGCAAATAAAAATATATATCACAGGAGTAACATATTAAAGAAACATTGAGACGTATCAAAGAACAAACAAACAAAACTAAAACGATACGAATAATAAGTTATACGTAACGGAGAAATGTATGATGTAATCAGGATTATGAATAAATGATTTATATCAAGAATAAGTGTCGAAGAGAATAATACGTAGAGTGGTAACAAATAATATGGTAGAGAATAGAAAAACACAAAAAACCCCCAAAACCCAAAACAAACAAACACAAAAACAAAAAATACAAAACAAAAAGAAACAAACAACAGGAGTAATGAATGATAAATAAAAGGTTGAAAATGTATGAAATGGACCATTTGTAAAATGTACTCTGTTAATTAACATCCAACCTACTTCATGATGAGTGTCTTGTTCGTGCCCCCAACCATGTCTCCAATTCCTACTGGGCCTGTACTTAAGGTTGCAACCACGGCGTGAAGGGACGGGTACGGTTCCGTAGCATCTGCAGCACATTATTCAATGCTCAATGAGTCTTCATGGATGTAGTGACAGCATCATTGTGTTATTCCTCTGTCATATTTTCATCTGAACAAAAAAGTTCTAAGACGAAACATAAGTTCCAAAATCAATGAAGGTGAAGTGTTCCTGTTGATCCAGACTCAAGTACTACATACTATAACTATTTCCAGGCTGCACGCTGGTTGTCCAAAAATTGTCCTTGAAGGGTGCAACTCCAATAGCCCAAGCAAATAGTGACGTCACACCTATCTTCCAGTTGTCGGTACCTGGTCGATTGTCATGGCTTACACGCGCCTGAAACAAACATTACATTATTTGACATTGTTTTACATGACAATTCCAGATGTGGTTTGTGTCACTGGCGATGGGATCGATGCCTAAAGTGTTGTTCACGATCTATTCCCTACATGGGACAGGATAAATATTTTGAGCGTAAAACAGAAGCTAGAAAACAGCTGGTAACCACATGTGTCCTCCGAGAGGGTAGGTTTCTTTATAGATGATTGTAAATCAGCATTTCCGCACGGATTTGCAAATTCACAAGAACGTAATTTGGGTAAGAAGTTTAACTAAAGCTTTGGGTACATCGATAATCTGATATTTGCAAATAATCATTTTAATGAGCCGTTACCTTCCTCTGTTTGCCTGAACGAGAATTAAATGATCCCAGTGCTATTCATATTCAGATCTATGGATAAAGATTCACAGTGACAAAACAAAAGCCTGGATGACAACAGGAATGATTTCAACTTTCCCTCTATGTCCAGCAATATTACTGCAGCTTTTGGTGTTTCACTCCAGACTTTGGTGTTTTCAAAGCGTTTGATATATTTGAATATTGTTCACATTGGCTTGCAAGCATTCTTGCTCTCACCTGTGTGACGACAGGTATTTCCAGAGACTGAAGCATATGTCGTGGGTAGGACATGCAGTACTGGATGGTCAGACCGTTCTTGGCAGCCCCATTCCCCATCTGAGTCAACCATTGGCGGCCAAGGTCAATGTCAGTCAGGAATTCCTTTATTTGTTCAAATTCCTCACTGAGGAAATCCTACAGGAATGAAACAAACAAACGTATGATCAATAATGAGGTTTGAGACTTCTCTCTGGGAGGTACTACAGAAACAGAAACTTTGAGATTCCTGGAAGTTCACCATTGAGGTAATCCAAGAGGACTGGAACAAAACTATGGAAGTAAATATGTAGTGTGAGGTTTAATATCTATTATATATATTTGGTAACTTAAGATAATACCTGTTCATATGCAAACAGACCCCATATCCTTCCTCCAGCGAGCAAGTCAGTCCAAAACATCTGAAACGTGATGGGATACATGTCTAAAACTCCGTCAATAGAACAATGGTGCATGAAACAAAATCCCATAGCAAATGATACATAGATGAAGAGGAAAACGATTATATTTTAGCAATTTCTATAACTTGAATGCCATATCTAGTAGTGCCAGTACCTCTTCCAGTGGTAAAGCTTTGGGAACATCGATCAGGAAGTCATACTTTCCTCCATTAGCCCTGGCGTAAGTTGTGTTGCTTGACCTAAAACGAGATTAACAAACCATACAATAGTTAATGACATAGAGCTTCAAGTACACATCTGTTAAATCTTTACATTTCAAAACAGAACGGACCATGTACACAACGTTTACACTGTCCTTAAAGAACGCATTATATAATTATAATAAAGAGTTGCGTTTCTCATGACATGGATGTGTGGAGCCTTAGTTCTCTCCTTGCACATTCATTATCATTCCTTTACGCTGAACTTTGATAACTCGTAACATTTACCTGGGTCCCTTTATATTGGACATAACGGTGTTAGACTGTAATTGTCATTACCCTTGCTTCATATATGAGAAACGTTTACGATTCTTGATACAATTCTTAAGTAAAATTTCATTCTTTGCATGAAGAGAAATCGGACACTTGTAATCTGATTCCTTGACCTGACTTACCAGAACGTGTTGTAGCCAAAGACAGGTAACTCTGTCTTGTTGTAGAGCCACCTTTATCACAGTAAAGCAAGACGAAATCGTTTTAGTTTCACCCACCAAACTCGGACATATATAACTTTTATTAAAGGAAACTCTTATTTATGGAACGTTATGGTAATGAGAAGGTCAGTATAGTGATGAACACAAAGTACAGACAATCTTAATATGACTTTAAGGATTATGAAAAAACACACTTTCAAAGTTCAGTTTTGGAAAACACTCACACCATTCCATTGGGGAAGACCGTTGGTTCAGCTGTCCAAGTTACAACACCATGGTCACTGGCCTTGAAGTACCACCACAGGTCGAACTGAATGTACCTGGTAAATAAACAACAAGGTAGTTGTCCCAGTAGTAGCGCCATACGTCATATGTGGAACTATTGTCAAGGTAGTAACATCATACATGGTACTAAATGTATCTTGCAAGTAAAGAGAAAGGTACATATCTCAGTACTACCCACCACCATAGAGATCCCCACGAAATGAGCCAGTACCAGGAGCAAGCCACCCTATAATGACTGTTCCAGCTATGGCCCTATTCGACACAAAGAATGTGACAAGCAAGTAAAACATATACTATCATATAAATCATCTTTCACGTGAAAATTGTACAGTAAAGAGAGTCTGGCAATAAAGAGCGGCATTCGTTTTGAAGGATTTTCAAGGTGAAATCACTATGCCACGTCTTGACGCTTCGACACGGAGCATCACCATTGGAAGAATGCAGGCTGGAGAGTCCCAATTCTCTGTTGCCAGGCGTCTGAATGTTAGTAAGAGAACGATATCACGGCTTGCAGCTCGTTACAACCAAACAGACATAACATATGGCCGTCCCAGTACAGGAAGACATCGAGTCACCACTGCAGCCACGGGTGAGAGCACAGCAGCCAGGATGCCAGGACTTCAGAGGATATTGGGTCAAACTGTACTGAACCGGTTAAGAGAAATTGGACTGAGAGCCAGGATATCCTACGTCGGAACCGTGCTACGTCGTCAACATCGCGCTCAACGTACGGGACCGCCGCCGTGGTGTTGTGGTTAGAGCGTCCGCCCAGAGAGCGGAAGGCCGCGTGTTCGATCCCCGACCGCGTCATACCAAAAGACGTTAAAACATGGTACTTGTTGGTCCCTGCCTGGCGCTCGGCATTAATGGGTACAACAAGGACTGGTCGGCTAGGAGTCAGTATAATGTGTCTGAGTGGGGTATTCATGCTTCACTGCGGCATGGTATCTCAGTGGGCTAGCACTATAAAACCAGCTTAAGTCTGGGCTAGTACACGCATGCATGCATGCACGTCGTCATATGAGCGAAATATTCCCAAGCCCGACGTAAAACCCAATTTCACCTCACCTCACCTCAACGTACGTCTCCGGTGGTGTAGCAACATGACCGCCTGGAGCCTATGGAACTGGCGACGCATTTGGTTTAGTGATGCATCCAGGTTCCTACTGACGTGACGGAAGAAACAGGGTCTCCAGACGGGTCAATGAACGTTATGCCCCTAACTGTGTGCGTGAAGTGGACAGATTTGGTGGAGTAAGTGTCATCATGTGGGCGGAGATATCCGACACCATTCGTACCAATCTGGTCCACGTTCGGGGAAATCTGTGCGTTGCAGAGACACCATCCTGCAGCCATTGACGTGCGACGTGAGTTGTGCCAGCAGGACAACGCCAGCCTGCACACTGCACGTGTCGCAATGGACTGTCTTGCCGCTAAAATGGTTAACGTGCTCCCCTAGCCGTCGCGTTTCCCGGGTGTAAATCCAATAGAGCACCTTTGAAATGAACTTGATTGCCATCTTGCTCAGCGTCAACGTCAACCCCAAACTCTCCAGGAGCTAGCTGCATGTCTGCAGGAGGAGTGGCGGGGGAATCCCAAACTCTCAAGGAGCTAGCTGCATGTCTGCAGGAGGAGTGGCGGGGGAATCCCAAACTCTCCAGGAGCTAGCTGCATGTCTGCAGGAGTAGTGGCGGGGGAATCCCCATGCAGTTGTACAACGTCTGATGACAAAGCGTGTGAGAACTGTTTTTCGTGCGCGTGGTGGGCACAACATGTATTGACAATTTTTTGAAGGTTGACGAAACTTGTGAATGGTGTATCTAAAATTATCCACTTGGTTGTATTGACATTTCATTTTTCTAAACTAATGTAAAAATTCATGTACTACAGTCTCTTTGTGGAGTTATACATGTTATATATGTTTGAAAATACAACATTTTCGCACAGATCTGTGATATGCGTTTCTTTATTTAAATATTATATTTCTACATTGTTTGACACATACACATCTCTGTAAACTATTGTTCGTATGAAATGAAAGAGGTTTCAAATGACCTTTGTCAATGTAAAATAATAACTACACTTAAAACGTAATGCAAATGTTAAATTTGTCTTAAAAAGTCATCGTCATAGTGTTCATAAATAACAAAATGCTTCTCTCGTACCTGACAAGCTTGGGGAAGGCATTGAATTCATCCAACTCTACTGATAGCATAAAATGTGTTGATGGATAAGAAAATGTACTAAGCAGGCCTTGGTGATTCATTAAATTCATTAAACTCTTCTGATAACATGCATGAAAAGCATGAGAAATTACACTTACCTGACGGGTACCCCCATCTGCACCAAGTAGCTCTTGATGTCCAACACTGTGTCCTGGGGGGTCTTTTTATCCATCTTGTGGAGGTGAGCGTAATACGCTCCTGTCGTGGAAATGATTTGGTCATAAACGCAAGGACAAAAATGCATTCCTTTTTCTGTATTGTCAAAACGGCAAATCAAAGGCAACTTCTGAACAAAGCCAATCGCTTCAGGGCACACCAGATGTTAAGTGGTTTTCAAGTAAAAACAACCAGAAATCATGCAAGTTCAAGTTATGCCACATATCGATTTATTATCAACCTCTAGCGTTGTTCACCTGAATTTGTACCGAGTGCGCGTTTTATTCGAGGGGCGCAATGATGCGATGAGGTTGCGCGTTATACCTTGAACCAAGCACAGGTTAGATCGATGTAGTATGCATAGATGAAAGACGTATTGCATTATTTGTATTAAGGACACGTTATACAAAAATGTTGTTCCATAATAGTTTGGTATAACCAAATCAAGGCATCGCCAAATATGCTCACCATTGTCTGTCCAGTACCCTAAGTAGTTGATTGTAAAGTCGGACTTGACATATTGATCTGTACGGCCGAACCAGTGTTTCAAGATTTGCCCCCAACTTACCATGGCCTGCAAGCACAGTAAAAGGTTTCTATGCAAAAATAAATTCTCAGTTGTCATCAAAGTGTTAAAGGAGAAATAATGAGAAGGGTGAGTGAGTATGGGTTGACGCCTCTTTTATCTATTTTCCTGCAATATCACGACGCGGGACACCAGAAATGGGCTTCACACATTGTACCCATGTGGGGGATCGAACCCGGTTCTTCGGTGTGACGAGCAAACGCTTTAACCACTAGGCTACACAACCCACGAGTGGGGAAATATTGATTTTTGTGCGAAGCCAAACATAGAAATCGCATTAAGCCTAGACATATATTCCACAAACAAAATTAATACATCGTGTTCCCAAAAACTCTGAAGACTTATACCATGTTGAAAGGCCATTAGATAGTCTCATATGCTGCTTACAGTTGTTTCAAACAAGAATGATATGTACCTTATTAATGCCTTGGTTACCACAGAAAAGAATAATGCTTGTTTCAACGCCAACAGGGACATCTTCAACTCCTCCCATCGTCCCCCAGTAGACCTTGTTCCCGCCGGTGCTGGAGTTCTGACGCCATATTGATGACGACATAAATCGACTGGCAGGGGAGATAATCAGTGTATTTGCAGTCTTTACTTTATCAAATAAAGCCAAGGGTCCACCTTCAATCCCATCGTCGATTTTGAACGATGATGGTCCCCATCTTAACAAAAAGTATTCCGTAGTTACTACTGATTTACAATTAGTAAAACAACATATTTACAACATATTTGCAAGAGATGGTCCACTTGATATTTGGGAGGTAGATGCCGAAATGTTTTATCTACAGGGATATTGGCGTAATTTAATCTAAAATCGACTGAAATATACCCGTCTTGAAAAGAAAGACTTGCATGTATATACATGTGCAGTTGGTTCCTGGTGACGATCGCGATATTCATTTTCTAGCAGAACAACTGATATTAAAGGGTTCATGTGTCGTCCTTCAACGCGTAATAATCACGTATTAGACATCACCTTATAGGTACTTACTGCCCTGCCATGAGACCCATAAATCCAAACATCAGTCCTCCATAACTGAGGTATCCCAGTGGGATGGTGGACTCTTGAATTAGAAATCCAGGAAAGCCAGAAATGGTGAAGGCAGTGCTGTTGGAGGCGGTGTTGTTTGCTCCATTGATATAACGCTGTTGACGTCATCATGACATAAAACATGAAGAGAGTGTATTCTGACCACGTGTCAGTTAGGAAAATATCAAGATCATGTGTACTTACAACTACATTTCGAGAGTTGATTTCCTAAATTACATAAAGAACTGACACCAATAGTCCTAAATGCTACACTGATGCAAAGTCGTCGTTGTCACTAGTGAAACATAATCCTTAAGATGATATGTATCGCCAAGAACACACATATGTTGGAAAGCACCTGAATAAAGACTTGCGTGTGAATTCGCATGTCATAATGCCATTTAAAATGTATTAACATGAACAAGTCGAAATGCATGCAGAAATACCTTTGAACAGTATCAAGGCGCAAAAAGTCCGAATTAATTTACGATTTCGATGTGTACCAGTGAAGACGACGAACACTGGCAACAAACTGATAACTATTATCAAACAGAATTTCAACATGTTGGGTTGTTCAAAATATACTTTGTCATAATTTGTTTTAATTTGTTGCGCTGCTGTAGTGCTGAGCACCAACACTTCGTTCGTTTCAGAGAATGATAAATTTTGTACTGATTGTAATGAGCTAAGATGTATTTTTGTTCTTTAATATTGGAAGCTGTGTAAAAGGTCTTGCCTTTTCTAAATTATGGAAATTGTACCCATTACATTCCCAGGCTATGTGTAGTCACCTGTTTAAACAACATGAACGGTAAGGCCGGATTGTTGTAAGTAAATATGCTTGGATCTGGTGTGTACTGTACAAAGCTGGCCTCGATCTGACTGGACCCTGCCTGGTACAAGAAGCTGCTGGCCTCCCACTGCCCGATGACGTCCACACCACTGGACTGAGTGTTCTTGACTAGCTTCAGAGATCCATCAGCAGAGGAGAACACTTGACCATCAGCTCTGAAGAAGGTGGGAGCGCTCTTCAGCCACACATCTCCCTGAACAACGACGTTGTAGGTGCCATCATTGTTGACGTTGACAGCAAAGTCCTGTTTTCCCTCGGAGGCTCCTAATATGGAAACTGCACGTTACTAGGTAAGTGAATGCCTGCCTACACCATGACCTCGTGACAAGCAGAAGAGAAGCAAAAAGCAAATGACTCTATTGACTTGTCAGTTTGTTGAACTGCAAACAAAACCCTGAATAGTCTATGTTGTATACATGCCATTCCCCGCGATGATGCTCTCACACTGAACTTAATGAACAATAAGAGAGGTTCATTTTTCACCCAAGCGATCTGATTTCAAACAAAGGAAATTTAGGAAGGAGTGTTGTTTAGAAAGTAAAATAGTTGAAGCTCATAGTTAAAATTGAAACACACCCTGCTGTTTCTAAAAATAACAGAACAGTGGGCAGTTACATTACTTTCACTGCAAGGAATCCATTTAAACTGTGAAGGCTGTTGGCTGAATCCAAACGTATTAATTAAGTATGTGAACAGGATCACTGTCTTATGTTTACTGTTTAAATCATCACTCAACTGGTACTTATATGTTTACCGTTTAAATCATCACTCAATTGGTACTTATATGTTTACTGTTTAAATCGTTTTCAAAACTTTATGTCCAGGACGTGCACAACAAAAAGTTTGAATGTTATTTCAGCACCTTATTAATGTACAAAGAACACTCTTTAACTGATGATAGTTTCCTCCACCTAATCGATGATACTTGAAACTACTTGTTATATTTACGAACGCCTGTATATGCTTCAAATGTTACCCATATTTAGATACCAACAAGAAACATTTTGGCTTTAGATCCATTTTTGATGTAAGAAAATACTTACCAAAACAGAGCAACAGAGACAGAAACAGGTACATGCAGGTCTTAGTGCACATCGTCAGCTGATGTCTACTGGCAATCAAATCATATGACTTACATGTCACTTGATGTAATGCACACACTATCTCAGATGATAACCGTGTTATGTCAAGAAGATTATCATGTGATAATTGTTTACACCTAGGCAAATGCTTCTTTATGTCCGTGTGTTGTCCAGTTTAATATCTGTCATGAAACTAACAGGAACTCCACTGAATTAATGTCATGTTTTGTTTAAAAAGATGTTGCATGGAATTCAAAGGCACTGTGTTCTTCATCTGAATGGTTGAAAAACATGATCGAATGGTATTCGATTACCTGCAATTGCAAGATTATTCGCTGTGTATTTAAGAAATACAGTTCGCTCTACCACCATGTATAGTGTAATAAAGCACACTTTCGCCCTTAACTATTATAGTTAAAGCACGAGGACGCTTGCAAATTCAATACTTTCTAAGCACAATTATGATTAATCTAAGGCAGAAAACAAACGACGATGTCGGTGACCTAAATTAAGAATCCTCGCATTGAATTGATGCGTCGTCAGCAGTGGTGACGTCATTCAAATCACATTGTGACGTAATGTCGGAATGACGTCACAAATGAGTAGGTCCAGATGCTACCAAGGGTACCAGCAGAAACAACCGGCTGATGACACTTCACTGCTGTACCCATACTCGATGTCAATGAGTGCAGACAGAAAACCCTTTTGGTTTACTTTTGTGTTCACAATGTCGGAATTCCCATACTTCAAATACTCAATAACACCCGGAAATTGGCCAATACATGACGTTTATCTCCTAATTCAAACAGCTTGCAGCAAGAGTTTAAACAGGTCGTGCGTTTCAAGGCGACATTCAAGAGTATTGCACTCACATATTGTGGCAATTGATATAGTGCTGGATCCTGGAAATGTGCTACAATATCCCTGCTTAAGCATAATCCTAAAATTATCGAGGATGGAATTTACAAGTTGACCAAATACCATATGGAATCGCGAAAATATAAACGATTTTCTTCTCTTTTCACATTCTCAGAAATTTACCAATTTCAATTCTGACAAAACATTTCATGTTCTGATGAACACAATAAACTCACATGACACAATTAATGAAACACTTATTTCCGTGACCCACATTTTGTGGCTTCAAAACGACGTGACCACAGACACATTTTTTATTGAAAATGTTTCCTCAATGATTACATCTTTGTAAGATTGTGAGTAAGATATTTAAACAAAAAGCATTTACGTCACATATACTGATGATCCTATATTGTTCAGTGATCATGAAATAGCAAACTTCCGTCCCCTGAGTTAACCAATCTTAACTGGAAATAAAGAGATCATTGACACAGCCTCATCTGTTTCATATTTAGAGTGAGTGAGTGAGTTTAGTTTTACCCTGCACTCAGCAATATTTCAGATATATGGCGTCGGTCTGTAAATAATCGAGTCTGGACCAGACAGTCCAGTGATCAACAGCATGAGCATCGATCTGCGCAATTGGGAACCGATGACATGTGTCAACCAGGCCAGCGAGCCTGACCACCCGATCCCGTTAGTCGCCTCTTACGACAAGCAAGGGTTACTGAAGGCTCAATCTAACCTGGACCTTCACGGGTCGTTTCATATTTAGATCACAGCACAGAGATTAATAGCAATCGTAGCCTCTCCACAAGACAAGTATCTAGGTGTCTCATAATTGGGTCAAAGTGTTTCCTAGACTTGTTGACACCAATAACACAATGTTTTAAACGCTCACTCATAAGTTGGTCATTTTGTTGACAAGGCAACCTGAACTTGCAGTTTGATCAGTTGGGGCTTCATAATAACTGTACATGAAGCTCTCGTTAATCCGACACTCATTAATCCGACAATCACGTTAATCCGACAAAAAATTAGGGAACCATTTAAAACAGTGATAATTACTCTCGCTAATCCGACATTCTCGCATTCCGACTCCGACACACGATTATTATCAAAATGCTTCATCAATTTACCGTATTATCTAAAACCTGAAACTTTGCTCCATTCATATCATTTTAACAGCCATTTACCCTGTATTTATATGTCCCTGTACACCAAACAGAATTTGTTCATGTGGATAGTCAAGAATGGGTCCAAACGTTATATAATTCAATAATTTAATAAATGTAATTCAGCTGAGTTCACGAGATTCACTGTTTTCAGTGATCCATTCATATAGTCTTTATAGCCACTTTATTCCTTTACACCAAAAGGAATTAGTTCCTGAAGAGGCTATGTATTATGTTGCATTGGACTTCTGTATGTCATTTCAATCTATGCAAGGCCCGACCAGGCTGTTTAGCACGCAGAAGATCCAGGTATTGAGCGCAAATGTGACGATTATCGAAGCTCTCAGATCAACCAATGGTGATTTGGACTGAAACTGGTTATGAGCAGGACGGACATCAGCTTTAGGATTTAGAAGCAGTACTGTCATGCCGCCTATACAATTACACACAATGGTGAGAACAATAGGAGTATTTGTTGTATTTGTTTACAACTTCGATCATTATGGTATAAACAATATATCGAAGATATGTGTATATACACTTGACATACACACCAACCTCAATGTCCAGTGACCACAATTTGCTGATGTGAGTTGTATTTTCTGCAGGTTTTTTTTTTTTTATCTCTCTCAAAGTTCATATTGAGCATATTAACAACTCACAGTGTTGCCTTGACTGTTGTTATATGTGGTAACAACAATATTAAGTACACATAGAAGTGAGAACAATCACAGCATATGTTGGATGTGTTTACACCTTCAAACTTCAAAAACTTAATTCCAAATAAAAACGGATATTGACATATAAATCAACTTAAATTCTCAGCGTCGCTGTATAGCAGACACTCTGCCAATGCGGGCTAAAGCATAACCTCTCTCACTGTTCATGTTACAATACTGCCTTACTGATAGGACTGATTAACATAGATAATAATCTTCAGAGAATAGGTTGTCATAGCCAGTTGCATTTTCCTGCTGCAAACATGATGCTATAAAACCTCCGGGAAGCCACACTTTCTGTAAGCCCTCCTTGCCTCTACGTTAACACTATCCGTGAGCGCATTATGACCAGAGTTGAATGCAGAAGAAACATGTTCACAGAGACACCAAAGGAAAGACAAAAAAGAAAGAGTTCAAATAACCTTTGTTTACTTTCTTTCAAGAAGCAACAACATCATTATGAAATGGACAATACTTGACAGGAGCAGTTATTAACAGAGGCCTGTACACATATTCATTATAAATCACAGGATAAATAGCCGGACTTTTATTCAAAAGATGAAATGAATGCGATGACCGGATTTGCGCATTTGCGCGTTAGCGATATGACTTGCGTTTATGAAGCTAAACATTTAATGTATGTATTTAAAAATATGCATGCATGTATATGTTTTTTATACACCACGACATGTGCCTGCTGTGAAACTAAGAGTAGCGAGTCCTGCTGCTCCGAGGGTACAGGTCACAGGTGAGGATTTACCATCCACGTTGAACCAGAAGGAGACAGTTTCGTGGGCAGCTCCAGTGAGGCTGATGGTGATGTCATCGGCAATGTTGATGTCCGTAACTCTCTGGGGTGACATGGGCACCCACTTGTCTAACTCACCCTGGATGAGAACTTGTTTGCTGCAGCGGCAAATAATTGTATTGCAGTTTAGACATTGTTCGGACATTCATTCAGACAACGTATGTTCACTTTTAAGTCGCATTTTCAACAAAAAGTAAGTAAAGTCAAATATATTCACCAGTTGATAACCTTCGGGATATCGTTCACGTGTATTTAGCCTGAATGTGGTTGAAATGAAGTAATACACCTACCCGTTGACGGTCAGTACCGGTGATACATAGAAGAGACAGAAGTCAGTCATGGTACAGCCACTCATTGTCAAAGGCTGGGGGTCTGTCAAGGGCTGGATCTTGTTGGGATCCTTGGCTGGGAAAACCATGGAGCTGGGAAACTGGAAATATTAACGCTCATTTTAGGTGAAATATATGACTGACTGACTGACTGAGTTTAGTTTTACGCCGCTTTTAGCAATATTCCAGCAATATCACGGCGGGGGACACCAGAAATGGGCTTAACACATTGTGCCCATGTGGGGAATCGAACCCGGGTCTTCGGCGAAATATATGATTATATTTGCATGTATATTTGTAAAAAAACAACAACACTAACCTCCGGAAACCTAGTATCGGTAGAAAGACCCTACTGCCCTACCCCTTGATATCCAGCCATGCAAGGTGTCATGGTGTAGCTTCCCTGTAGATCTGCAGCGAGGATGATACCGTACTTGTTCTTTCCACCAAAATCTGAATACGTGGACCATACCTCCCCATCAGGACCCTCAAAGTCTGACCAGGCCATCTATAAGACATGCATCATAAACACATTTCAGTTCTTTGAAGGTAAACTCAGAGGCAAAATTTGTTGTGACATGGATTTGTTTTCTTTTTCGTTGGTTTTATTTTATCTGAACCAGAGAAAGAAGGTCTTGTAATGGTAGAAACGATTGAGGTCGAAATAACCGCAATTAAGCATTTGTTCTGATTTCTCTAAATTTGCAAGAAGCATAACATATTCGAGAAATGACCAACAATGTTCAATTTAACAGGCCAGATAACCAAACGCTTATCATTTCCACTCAACGCAGTCTTAAGAGCTGCAGAAGTTAGAAAAAAGACATGACCGTGCAGCTATAGGTCTGCTACAGTCAGCCCGACGGTTGTTTCTGACGCTTGAACGTCTGCGTCGACGTCTCCAGTAGATCCGACAACAGCTACACGTTTTTTTAAAAAATGAAGCGTTATCTTATAGGAGTAAAGCAAGATACGAAAGTACCCTCCGTATTCTGTTGTCAATTGCAGTCGCCGGTCGAGATGGTTTTAAGATCAGGCCGTCAGCATTTACAGATCTGGAGAAGAGGTGAAGTGATAGTGGTGACATGGAGACGTGAGTACTTAGACGAACCAGGTAACAAGAATAACATTTGATCATTCGGGAAAGGTACGAGTAAAATATAACACCTACATGGTTAATAAATATTCATACGAGAGAAATAATTAGTTATGGATAGTAAATGCAGAACATGTAGACATTGAATAACAGGAATAATAATAATCAGTACAGGAGAAATAAAAAATTGTTGCAGGATATAAAAGAATAAATAAAGGGATTAAAACTGAATGCGTGAATTATGAATAATAGTTACAAGTGTAGGAAATATTAAGGAAATATTACAGTAAGTAAACAGGTACGGTCCTGCAAGATTTTAAACTACAGGACAATAGATATCACAATATATGAATGAACAACTTCTTGATTACAATGAGAACTTGCCCCGATTTCTTGAAACAAACTTAAATTTTTACTCAAATTTCAAACTGAGTTTGACAATTTGAAACAGCTGAATTTTTAACTCAACTGCATTTTTAGAATAAAAAAAGATCAAACAACTTAAGTAATCTATCTACCAAATTCAAATTGTCTACTATGTTTGGGTTTGATATCGATTTCAGTTCATTCTGGGAAATTCATTTCCCTGCGTTTTCTCAAATTTGAGTAAAAACTTAAGTTTGTTTCGAGAAATTGGGGCCTGATTGCTATCACTGTAATAAAGAAGTTGTTCATTCATATATTGGCATCCTTATTTATTCGTCCAACTTCTAAATGCCTCTCAAAGAAGTTATAAAATAGTAAATAAAAGAATTAAAAATAAATGCATGAGTAATTAATAACAGCTACATGTGTAGTAAATCATAAATATATATTACAGTAGGTAAACATAACATGCAGGATACTAAACCACAACAGAGAACAGTTAGGAATTAAACATGAACAGCCAACCTACTTCATGATGAGTGTCTTGTTTGTGCCCCCCACCATGTCACTAATCCCCACTGGGCCTGTGCTTAACGTTGCAACCACAGCATTCAGTGATGTGTGGGGTTCCGATAAATCTGCAACACATTCAATACATATCAACCTTTTGCCTCTGCGAATGTAGTCATGACATGATATGAATATTACACACTTCACCTGATTGAGAATATTTTCTTAAGAACGTTGGAATGAAATCAACATAACATTACTTTCTCAAAGGTTTTATTCCAATTGGAAAGTAATGTCGCGTTGATTCAGAACTAATTTTGTACATACTGTAGCCATTTCCGGGTTGAACGCTGGTTGTCCAAAAATTATCCTTGTAGGGAGCAATGCCCAGAGACAAAGCAAATATCGATGACACGCCTATCTTCCAGTTGTCAGTGTTCGGTCGGTTGTCATGGCTTACCCGAGACTAAAACATATATCAAATAACTTGCAAAGTTTCCAGGTCGATGTTGACTGCAATGTTAAAGCAAATACTCGTGTTTCTCTCTCAACATAGGGTATCACTATCATACAAATGTATCAAAATAAGTGTATACCCACACTCACTAATAATAACCATATCATGCAATAGTTGCTCTCACCTGTGTGACGACTGGTATTTCCAGAGACTGTAGCATATGTCGTGGGAATGACATGCAGTACTGGATGGTCAGTCCGTTCTTGGCAGCCCCATTGCCCATCTGAGTCAACCATTGGCGGCCAAGGTCAATGTCAGTCAGAAGCTTATTGACCCCCTTGAAATTCAGTACCGAGATAATCCTACAGAAATAAAAGAAACCCGTCAGATTAAATCTAAAATAAGTATACACTGCAGAATGATGTATCTGAAGTTATGCGTTTGGTGAAAGGAATTATTACCTGTTCGTAAACAAACGGACCCCATTTTCTTGCATCGGCGAGCCAATCGGTCCAGAATCTCTGAAACGTGATGAGAAACACGGTTCGTCAGTTAATAGATTAAACATGAAAGATGTCGAAATCTCGAAGCAAACGATGCTTAGGTGAAGAAGAAGAAGAAGAAGATTGTTTTCATAACAGTAACATCCAAAACAACAGCAGCAGTACCTCTTCCAGTGGCAATGGCCTTTGGACCATCGATGACGAATTCATACTTTCCTCCATTTGCAGTTGCGTAGGTTGTGTTGCTGGACCTGGAATAATGAACAACCAAGATTTTATGACACTGTTTTCTACGCACATTTTATGCATCTGAACAATTAGAAGCACCCTATATAGATGGGTGAAAACTTATTGGATTATCTTACAAGTATTTTTCTGTTCTGTTAAAACTCGTATCAGATATGAGGAACGTGAATACAAATTACATTAGCGTTTGACCGCAAACTCAGTGAGATTGTGACAATGCAGTACATTATTATTACAACGTAATATCTAAACCTAACTGCTACCAATGTAACTGCTTCCGACAGGCATCGAAATTCAGAATACTAAGTTATCAGATTCCTGGACCCGGCTTACCAGTACATGCTGTGGGCCACGACGGGATACTGTGTCTTGTTATAAAGCCACCTTTATCACAGGATGAAGAAAAACAAATAGTAAACGTATCACTTTCACCAAACTAACTCGAAGTATCATTTGGGAAATTATGGTTCCAAAGGTATACATATTGTCATTACAATTTAATATATGCACTCGACTTAACATGTAAAGGTGTACCTATATTCAACAACGTTTGCTTTCACTCACATGAGGGGCGGTGGGGTAGTGTTCGCTCGTCACACCAAAGACCCGGGTACGATTCCCAAACTGGGTACAATGTGTGAAGCCCATTTCTGGTGTCCCCCGCCGTGATTTTGTTGGAATATTGCTAAAAGCGGCGTAAAACCAAACTAACTCACTCACTCATATGAATGACATTTGTAAGTATATTGTGGAACGAATATTGAATTGAATGATAATGGAATGTGATAAGTACTACGGTATTAAACAAATACAATTAATGCGTGTTCGAGCATAAAGGGACAGTTATAATCTCGCACATTATACATATCCCTATTAGCTTGACACTGGCTTGCATATTTTGTCTCAAAAGGATATTTATCTATTCTACGTCTGCACTCCATCTTATAAGCAAGGCAGAGACTTAAATATAAAGAGACCCATAACATACTAATAACATTCATATCATTTAGTAGATTTGAATATTAACTCAGTTGAAGAAGGGGAAAATATCTCACTGCATTCCATTTGGAAAGATTTTTGGCTGCGCCGACCACGTCACAACACCATGATCATTGTCCCAGTAGTACCACCATGCGTCATACTGAATGTACCTGGCAATAAATATCAAGGTCATTGCCCCAGTAGTACCATGATTCGTCGAACCGAATTACCTGACCATAGTGAATGTATTAAGCAAGTACGCCACTAAATAATTAAAAGCACATATCATGACGAAATGAATGATTACTTTGACAGGTAAACAACATGATGCTTGTCCCAGTTTCTATCCCTACAAAGAAATTAACCAGCAGCATCATTTTACATCATTTAGTAAACTGTTTGACACACACAAACACAGACACACACACACACACACAGACACACAGACAGACACACAGACACACACACACACACACACACACACACACACACACACACACACACACACACACACACACACACACACACGCGGGTCTGTCATAAAGTGTTTCAAATGTTTTATTTACATATTTTTATATATTTTTTTAACATCTCTAGGTTTTTGGGATATAATGGAAATGATTATTGGAAAAGTGTCACTGAATGACATAAACTTTCTCTGGTGCCTGAAACACAATCATCAAATTGTTATATAGCATATTTATTGTAAAGCACGAGTACGTGACACACACACACACACACGCACGCACGCACGCACGCACGCACGCACACACACACACGTGTCATTGTCATAAAATTGTCGGTATGAAATAAAGGAACGTTTCAAATGTTTTATTTACATATTTTTAATTTTTTTTTAAAACATCTCTAGGTTTTTGGGACATACTGGAAATAAACTTTCTTGAATAGTGGAAAAAGTGTCACTGAATTCCTCTGGTGCCTGAAACACAATCATCAAATTCTTATATAGCATATTTATTGTAAAGCATGAGTACGTCCACGAACCTGACGGGTACCCCTATCTGCCCCATGTAGCTCTTGATATCCAACATTGTGTCTTGGTCGTTCTTTCCTTTCTCCGTCCGGTAGTAGTAATACGCCCCTGAACAAACAAGTTGTTGTTTTAGATTGGTTTTTTTGCAAAGACTTTCTCTTGTCTGTCAGATAGTTCAGCGTGGTCTAACACCGTGGTTCACAGAACAAAGTGCACAGCAATATGGTATAGTTGTCATTCTTGTGAACGCCTTCAAAATAGTCGTATGCATGTCTGTGAAATAAAGTAACATTTAAGTTATCTTTTTAAAGGATGCCTTGTACATTGGTTTGGTTGAAACAGTGTGTTGTACAATGTGGAAAATAAGATTTGACAATAATGGTTCACTGAAATCAAATCAAGGCATGTCGAAATATACTCACCATTGTCCGTCCAGTACCCTAAGTAGTTTATGGTAAAGTCGGACTTCATATATTGATCTGTACGGCCATGCCACTGTTGTAAGATCTGACCCCAGCTTACAGAGGCCTGCATCGATAATCACAGGTTTCCTTAGAAAATGTACATTATGATTTGTTTATTAATAACAATAATAATAATAATAATAATAATAATAATAATAATAATAATAATGTGTCCATTTATATAGCGCCAAACTCCACACTAGGTATGCTCATAGCGCTAACAATCAAGGCACAGCCATGAACGTGTTGAAGGTTAAGGGGAGTTACGGTCTAAAAGGTTTAAAAGTAACAAATTTAAAATAAAAACATAATTGATGTCTAAAATAGTTAATAAATGCCATACTAATATCTTTGTTTACAGGTATGTTAAGGAGGATGAGAGTTACCTTGTTAATACCTTGGTTACCGCAGAAAAGAATAAAACTGGTTTCAACGCCAACAGGGACATCTTCAACTCCTCCCATCGTCCCCCAGTAGACATTGTCCCCGCCGGTGCTGGACCTCTGACGCCATATTGATGACGACATAAATCGACTGGCAGGGGAGATAATCAGTGTATTTGCAGTCTTCACTCGATCAAATAAAGTCAGGGGTCCACCTTCAATCCCATCGTCGATTTCCAACGATGATGGTCCCCATCTTAAAGAAAAGTATGAAATAGTTGAATCCTATTGAAAAATACTCATAAAAATGATATTTCATAACACGCCGCTAGTAATATATTTATCGGAGATGGTTCACTTGATATTTGGGAGGTGGATCCGGAATCAGATCATTGGGGGTGTATATTGTCAAGAATCGACTAGGGTAAAACCATTTTGAACAAAAAAAAATTGCATCCATGTTCAGTTCGTGAGGTTATCCATAGGCTCTGTCTGATGATATTTGCAGCTTTTTGTGTTCAACACGTTAAACATGCTATCATTTTCACATACAAATACTTACTGCCCAACACTGAGACCAATACTACCACCCTGAGATCCTCCATAACTTAGGTATCCCAGCGGAATGGATGAATCTTGAATTAGAAATCCAGGAAAGCCAGAAATGGTGAAGTCAGTTCTGTTGGAGGCGGTGTTGTTTGCTCCATTGATGTAACGCTGTTGCCGTCATTGATGAAAGAAAACAAGAAGAGCGTGTGTTCTGACAACGTGTCAGTTATGACACTATGAAGATCTTGTGTATTTCCTGGTACATTTGGAGGCTTGGTTTCTTAAAGAACTACGTGAAAGACTCTAGTTCGCAGCTTTTAATGCTACATTGATACAAGTCCGTCACTGTCACTGTTGAAAACTAAACCTTTATGATTATGTATCCCTTCAAGAACACAATGGAACATAAATGTTCTAATACGCTGCAGGGAGAAGTTCAGTGCAGAAAAATAATCTAATAGCTGTGATTGGATGATTTTGTGTAAAATCTATTTGTGTTTTTTTACATGTACAGCCATCCAGTAATTAAATTGATCATATTGTTCAATATTCAGTGCTATCCTTCTCAACACAATGAACAACAATAATTTTCAGGACCATTGCACAACGCAAATGTTGAGCCATTAAAATGTATTTCATTTCTATCTATACAAGGCCCGACCAGGGCCCACTTGCACAGAACAACCTTAGTTACAATCAATCTTAGGCCCCTACAATCAACTTTACAATCGCCATACAATTGCCCTAACCCACTTGCACAAAGCCGATCTTAGAGCGATTGTAAGACGGCATGTATTTAAGATCGCGATCTTAGCTAAGATCGAACTCTTCAACGGTGGAGGTACGAATTTCTTAAACTCGACTCCCGTCTACAGTTGTCTGAAAGTGCGCATAGCATGCAGCGCAAATAAAAAGTGATACTGGTCCCAGCACACATACCTCCCTCAAGCGCACCTTGCAGAATTTTCATGAAAAGTCCCAGAAATCTTAGAAGGAACCGATTACGTGGACGATAGCATATATGTTTCTACATTCTAACTGTCTTGATTTATGAACTGAGAATGTGATATTGCAACCACAGAAATACCTACCCATGTTTTATGAAAATACTGAAATACGAAAAATACATGAATAAATTTGAATCTAGATTGATTGACTTAATTATGGAACTTAAAATAACAAATATAAACAGTATTTCCTTATGATATAACACCTAAATGTATGATTTGCCAATGGTTGTCAATGAGACATTGTTTAATACGCAGCTGTTGGTGGTGGTGGGGTGTGGGGTGGTTGTAAAATCCTAAATATATCCGAGAATAAAATACAATAAAATAATGGCTACAGAAGTGTTGTAAAGAATGCATGGCGGGGAAATACGTGTATTAAATGATATTTCAAGAGAGTAGTTATTAAATTCGTATTCACAGTATATTAATTATTTAACCCTATTGCGTTGATAAATGTTTTCTTCAAGTGAAATTCTTTTGAAACATAAATTTTTAATGCCTCATCATGTGTATATCCCTATTTGATGACTACTTGTATATACATGTATTTAAATTGCATAATCAAATTTAGATTTATGGATGAGAAAGAAACTTGATTTTGCACGTTAACTTGTATCTACTTGTAGATTACTTTAATGATAAACTAAGACAAAATCACTCCATGACCGAAAAGAGATATCAGTATGTCGAGCTCTGCAATGGGCATGACAGACTGTACGGCAACGGCATATGCCAAGGGAAACCACTCCCATCTTGCGTTTAAAGTAAAATTATCTGCTCTTGAGTTAATGAAAAGGTCACGGCCATTGTTAATCGCACGCGGACACCATTCACTATTATCCTTTCCTTGATTATCAAGAAGGTATGTTGTTTCACACTTATTCCAACATTGAATCGGGTGGGAATAGTACTTTGTGATATCGACTCGATAGTTATGTGTTTCACTACAGTAAATAACAATGTATCCGACGTTAAATCGGTTGTGCATTCTCCGTGTTGTTGAAGTGTCGAGGCGAACCACACAGTTTTATGCAATATAAATGCAATCTCCAAACGTATAGCTGATTATTTGCGTGAAACAGACACTAATTTGAATGCCATTTCCAAAATGACTAAAATGATCTTAGCTCCTTACAATTGGTCCGGACCAATTGTAAGTTTCGATTGTAACTTACAATGATCTTAGCCTACAATTGCTTTGTGCAAGTAGAGATGGCGATTGTAACCGAAGCCTAAGATCGCGATCTTAAGGAATTACAATAATTGTAGCGCTAAGATCGTTCTGTGCAAGCGGGCCCAGGCTGTTTAGCACGCAGAAGATCCAGCTATTGAGCGCAAATGTGACGATTATCGAAGCTCTCAGATCAACAAATTGTGATTTGGACTGAAACTGGTTATGAGCAGAACGGACATCAGCTTTAGGATTTAGAAGCAGTACAGCATGCCGCCTATACAATTACAATTACAATACAATACAATACTGTACCATTACACACAATGGTGAGAACAATAGGAGTATTTGTTGTATTTGTTTACAACTTCGATCATTATGGTATAAACAATATATCGCAGATATGTGTATATACACTTGACATACACACCAACCTCAATGTCCAGTGACCACAATTTGCTGATGTGATCTCTCTCAATATTCATATTGAGCATATTAACAACTCACAGTACTACTTTGACTGTTGTTATATGTGGTAACAACAATATTAAGTACACATAGAAGTGAGAACAATCACAGCATATGTTGGATGTGTTTACACCTTCAAACTTCAATAAGTCGATTCAAAATAAAAACGGATATTGACATATAAATCAACTTAAATTCTCAGCTGTATAGCAGACACTCTGCCAATACGGGCTAAAGCATTACCTCCCTCAATGTTCATGTTACAATACTGCCTTACTGATAGGACTGATTAACATAGATAATAATCTTCGGAGAATAGGTTGTCATAGCCAGTTACATGCAGAAGAAACAGGTTCACAGAGACACCAAAGGAAGAAAAAGAAAGAGTTCAAATATCCTTTGTTTACTTTTTTCAAGAAGCAACAACATCATTATGAAATGAAAAATACTTGACAGGAGCAGTTATTAACAGAGGCCTGTACACATATTCATTATAAATCACAGGATAAATAGCCGGATTTTCATTCAAAAGAAAGGAAATACGTTGGTGAAATGAATGACCGGATTTGCGCATTTGCGCGTTAGCGATATGACTAGCGTTTATTTAATATGAAGCTAAATATTTAAAGTATGTATTTAAAAATATGCATGCATGTATATGTTTTTATACAACGCTACATGTGCCTGCTGTGAAACTAAGAGTATCCAGTCCTGCTGCTCCGAGGGTACAGGTCACAGGTGAGGATTTACCATCCACGTTGAACCAGAAGGAGACAGTTTCGTGGGCAGCTCCAGTGAGGCTGATGGTAATGTCATCGGCAATGTTGATGTCCGTCACTCTCTGGGGTGACATGGGCACCCACTTGTCTAACTCACCCTGGATGAGAACTTGTTTGCTGCAGCGGCAAATAATTGTATTGCAGTTTAGACATTGTTTGGACATTCATTCAGACAACGTATGTTCCCTTTTCACAGTTTTAAGTCGCATTTTCATCCCAAAGTAAGTAAAGTCAAATATATTCACCAGTTGATAACCTTCGGGATATCGTTCACGAGTATTTAGCCTGCATGTGGTTGAAATGAAGTAATACACCTACCCGTTGACGGTCAGTACCGGTGATACATAGAAGAGACAGAAGTCAGTCATGGTACAGCCATTCATAGTCAAAGGCTGGGGGTCTGTCAAGAGCTGGATCTTGTTGGGATCCTTGGCTGGGAAGACCATGGAACTGGGAAACTGGAAATATTAACGCTCATTTTAGGTGAAATATATGATTATCTTTGCATGTATATTTGTAAAAAAACGAACACTAACCTCCGGAACTCTAGTATCGGTAGAAAGACCCTACTGCCCTACCCCTTGATATCCAGCCATGGAAGGTGTCATGTTGTAGCTTTCCTGAAGATCAGCAGCGAGGATGATACCGTACTTGTTCTTTCCACCAAAATCTGAATACGTGGACCATACCTCCCCATCAGGACCCTCAAAGTCTGACCAGGCCATCTATAAGACATGCATCATAAGAACGTTTCAGTTCTTTGAAGGTCTACTCAGAGGCAAAATTTGTTGTGACATGGATTATTTTTATTTTTCGTTGGTTTTATTTTATCTGAACCAGAGAAAGAAGGTCTTGTAATGGTAGAAACGATTGAGGTCGAAGTAACCGCAATTGTGCAGTTGTTCTGATTTCTCTAAATTTGCAAGAAGCAAAACATTTTCGAGAAATGAGCAACAATCTTCAATTTAACAGGCCAGATAACCAAACGCTTATCATTTCCACTCAATGCAGTCTTAAGAACTGCAGAAGTTAGAAAAAGACATGACCGTGCAGCTATAGGTTTGCTACAGTCAGCCCGACGGTCGTGTCTGACGCTTGAACATCTGCGTCGACGCCTCAAGTAGATCCGATAACAGCTACAAGGCTTTTTAAAAGGAAACGTTATCTTATAGGAGTAAAGCAAGATACGAAAGTACTCTCCGTATTCTGTTGTCAATTGCAGTCGCCGGTCGAGATGGTTTTAAGATCAGGCCATCAGTATTTACAGATCTGGAGAAGAGGTGAAGTGATAGTGGTGACATGGAGACGTGAGTACTTAGACGAACCAGGTAACAAGAATAACATTTGATCATTCGGGAATGGTACAAGTAAAATATAACACCTACATATAACAGTAAGTAAACAGGTACGGTCCTGCAGGATTTTAAACTACAGGGGACAATAAATATGACAATATATGAATGAACAACTTCTTTATTACAATAAGAACTGATTGGTATCACTGTAATAATGAAGTTGTTCATCCATATATTGGCATCCTTATTTATTCGTCCAACTTCTAAATGCCTCTCAAAGAAGTTATAAAATAGTAAATAAAGGAATTAAAAATAAATGCATGAGTAATTAATAATAACCACAAGTGTAGTAAATCATAAAAATATATTACAGTAAGTAAACATAACCTGCGGGATACTAAACCACAACAGAGAACAGTTAGGTTGTAAACATGAACAGCCAGCCTACTTCATGATGAGTGTCTTATTCGTGCCTCCAATCATGTCACTAATCCCCACTGGGCCTGTGCTTAACGTTGCAGCCACAGCATTAAGTGATGTGTGGGGTTCCGATAAATCTGCAACACATTCAATACATATCAACTTTCTGCTTCTATGAATGTAGTCATGACATGATATGAATATTACACACTTCACCAGATTGAGAATAGTTTCTTAAGAACGTTGGAATGAAATCAACATGACATTACTTTCTCAAGGATTTATTCCAATTGGAAAGTAATGTCATGTTGATTCAGAACTAATTTTGTACATACTGTAGCGATTTCCGGGTTGAACGCTGGTTGTCCAAAATTATCCTTGTAGGGAGCAATGCCCAGAGACAAAGCAAATATCGATGAAACGCCTATCTTCCAGTTGTCAGTGTTCGGTCGGTTGTCATGGCTTACCCGAGACTAAAACATATATCAAATAACTTGCAAAGTTTCCCGGTCGATGGTGAATGTTAAGCAAATACTCGTGTTTCTGTCTCAACATAGGGTACCGTTATCATACAAATGTATCAAAATAAGTGTATTAGTAACCCACACTCACTAATAATAACCATATCATGCAATAGTTGCTCTCACCTGTGTGACGACAGGTATTTCCAGAGACTGCAGCAAATGTCGTGGGAATGACATGCAGTACTGGATGGTCAGTCCGTTCTTGGCAGCCCCATTGCCCATCTGAGTCAACCATTGGCGGCCAAGGTCAATGTCAGTCAGAAGCTTATTGATCCCTTCAAATTCATTACGAAGATAATCCTACAGAAATAAAAGAAACCCGTCAGATTAAATCTAAAATAAGTATACACTGCAGAATGATGTATCTGAAGTTATGCGTTTGGTGAAAGGAATTATTACCTGTTCGTAAACAAACAGACCCCATTTTCTTGCATCGGCGAGCAAATCAGTCCAGAATCTCTGAAACGTGATGAGAAACATATCTGTATGTTTACACATGCCTAAAGGTTCGTCAGTTACTTGATAAAACATGAAAGATGCTGAAATCTCGAAGCAAACGATGCTTAGGTGAAGGTGAAGAAGAAGTTTGTTTTCATAACATTTACATCCAAAACAACAGCAGCAGTACCTCTTCCAGTGGCAGTGCCTTTGGACCATCGATGACGAATTCATACTTTCCTCCATTTGCAGTTGCGTAGGTTGTATTGCTGGACCTTGGATAATGAACAACCAAGATTTTATGACTGTTTTTTGTACACATTTTATGCATCTCAACATTTAGAAGCATTTTATATCAATGGGTGAAAACTAGATAATCTTACAAGTATTTTTCTGTTCTATTAAAATTCGTATCAGATATGAGGAACGTGAATACATTTTGATAAGCGTTTGACCGCAAACTCAGTGACATTGTGACAATAGAGTACATCATTATTACAACGTAATATCTAAACCTAACTGCTACCAATGTAACTGCTTCCGACAGGCATCGAAATTCAGAATACTAAGTTATCAGATTCCCTGACCCAGCTTACCAGTACATGCTGTGGGCCACGACGGGATACTGTGTCTTGTTATAAAGCCACCTTTATCACAGGATGAAGAAAAACAAGTAGTAAATGTATCAGTTTCACCAAACTAACTCGAAGTATCATTTGGGAAAATGTGACTTTGTGGTTCCAAAGGTATACATATTGTCATTACAGTTTATATGTAACAATGTAAAGGTGTACATATTGTCATTACAGTTTATATGTAACAATGTAAAGGTATACATATTGTCATTACAGTTTATATGTAACAATGTAAAGGCGTACATATTGTCATTACAGTTTATATGTAACAATGTAAAGGTGTACATATTGTCATTACAGTTTATATGTAACAATGTAAAGGTGTACATATTGCAATTACAGTTTATATGTAACAATGTAAAGGTGTACATATTGTCATTACAGTTTATATGTAACAATGTAAAGGTGTACATATTGTCATTACAGTTTATATGTAACAATGTAAAGGTGTACATATTGTCATTACAGTTTATATGTAACAATGTAAAGGTATACATATTGTCATTACAGTTTATATGTAACAATGTAAAGGTGTACATATTGTCATTACAGCTTATATGTAACAATGTAAAGGTGTACATATTGTCATTACAGTTTATATGTAACAATGTAAAGGTGTACATATTGTCATTACAGTTTATATGTTGTAACAATGTAAAGGTGTACATATTGGCGTTACAGTTTATATGTAACAATGTAAAGGTGTACATATTGTCATTACAGTTTATATGTAACAATGTAAAGGTGCACATATTGTCATTACAGTTTATATGTAACAATGTAAAGGTATACATATTGTCATTACAGTTTATATGTAACAATGTAAAGGTATACATATTGTCATTACAGTTTATATGTAACAATGTAAAGGCGTACATATTGTCATTACAGTTTATAAGTAACAATGTAAAGGTGTACATATTGTCATTACAGTTTATATGTAACAATGTAAAGGTGTACATATTGTCATTACAGTTTATATGTAACAATGTAAAGGTGTACATTTTGTCATTACAGTTTATATGTAACAATGTAAAGGTGTGCATATTGTCATTACAGTTTATATGTAACAATGTAAAGGTGTACATATTGTCATTACAGTTGATATGTAACAATGTAAAGGTGTACATATTGTCATTACAGTTTATATGTAACAATGTAAAGGTGTACATATTGTCATTACAGCTTATATGTAACAATGTAAAGGTGTACATATTGTCATTACAGTTTATATGTAACAATGTAAAGGTGTACATATTGTCATTACAGTTTATATGTAACAATGTAAAGGTGTACATATTGTCATTACAGTTTATATGTAACAATGTAAAGGTGTACATATTGTCATTACAGTTTATATGTAACAATGTAAAGGTGTACATATTGTCATTACAGCTTATATGTAACAATGTAAAGGTGTACATATTGTCATTACAGTTTATATGTTGTAACAATGTAAAGGTGTACATATTGGCGTTACAGTTTATATGTAACAATGTAAAGGTGTACATATTGTCATTACAGTTTATATGTAACAATGTAAAGGTGTGTACATATTGTCATTACAGTTTATATGTAACAATGTAAAGGTGTACATATTGTCATTACAGTTTATATGTAACAATGTAAAGGTGTACATATTGTCATTACTGTTGATATGTAACAATGTAAAGGTGTACATATTGTCATTACAGTTTATATGTTACATGTAAAGGTGTACATATTTTCAACAATGTTTGCTTTCACTCACATGAGGGGCGGTGGGGTAGTGTTCGCCCGTCACACCAAAGACCCGTGCTCGATTCCCAACATGGGTACAATGTGTGAAGCCCATTTCTGGTGTCCCCGCCGTGATATTGCTGGAATATTGCTAAAAGCGGCGTAAAACCAAACTAACTCACTCACTTATATGAATTACATTTGCAAGTGTATTCTGGAACGAATATTGAAATCAATGATAATGGAATGTGATAATTATTACGGTATTAAACAAATACAATTAATGCGTGTTCGAGCATAAAGGGACAGTATACATATCCCCATTAGCTTGACACTGGCTCGCACATCTTGTCTCAAAAGATAGTATCCATTCTACGTCTGCACTCCATCTTATAAGCAAGGCAGAGACTTAAATATAAAGAGACACATAAAATACTAATAGCATTCATATAATTTAGTTGATTTTAATATTAACTCAGTTGAAGAAGGGGAAAATATCTCACTGCATTCCATTTGAAAGATTTTGGGCTGCGCCGACCACGTCACAACACCATGATCATTGTCCCAGTAGTACCACCATTCGTCATACTGAATGTACCTGACAATAAATATCAAGGTCATTGCCCCAGTAGTACCATGATTCGATTCAAATGATTTATTAAATATTTTAAACAAAATTTAACATCTCTAGGTTTTTGGGACATACTGGAAATAAACTTTCTTGAGTAGTGGAAAAAGTGTCACTGAATGACATACAATTTCTCTAGTGCTTGAAACACAATCATCAAATTCTTATATACCATATTTATTGCAAAGGACGAGTACGGCTACGAACCTGACGGGTACCCCTATCTGCCCCATGTAGCTCTTGATATCCAACATTGTGTCTTGGTAGTTCTTTCCTTTCTCTGTCCGGCAGTAGTAATACGCACCTGAACAAACAAATTGTTCAATATAGAACAAGTTTTTATGGATAACAACTTCTTTATTGCGGAGTGCGACGTTTCGATACGGATTCTTGTACCGTTGTCACTTTTGCTTGACAACGGTACAAGAATCTGTATCGAAATGTCGCACTCACGAAATAAAGAAGTTGTTATCCATAAAAACTTGTTCTATATTGTACGTCTCAACTTCTAAAATGCCACTCAAACAAGAAACAAATTGTTGTTTTAGATCGTTTTCTTTGCAAAGGCTTTCTCTTGTCTGTCAGATATTCAGCGTGGTTTAACACCGTGGTTCACAGAACAAAGTGCACAGCAATATGGTTTTGTTGTCATTCTTGTAAACGCCTTCAAATTAGTCGTATGCATGTCTGTGAAATAAAGTAACATTTGAATTATCTTTGAAAGGATGCCTGGTACATTGGTTTGGTTGAAACAGTGTGTTGTACAATGTGGAAAATACGATTTGACCGTAATGGTTTACTGAAATCAAATCAAGGCATCTCGAAATATGCTTTCACCATTGTCCGTCCAATACCCTAAGTAGTTTATGGTATAGTCGGACTTCATATATTGATCTGTACGGCCATGCCACTGCTGTAAGATCTGACCCCAGCTTACAGAGGCCTGCAACGATAATCACAGGTTTCCTTAGAAAATGTACATTATTATTTGTTTATTGCCATAAACGTGTTGAAGGTTAAGGAGAGTTACGGTCTCAAAGGTTTAAAAGTAAAAAAATAAAAATAAAAACATAATTCATGTCTAAAATAGTTAATAAATGCCATACAAATAACTTTGTTTACAGGTATGTTAAGGAGGATGAGAGTTACCTTGTTAATGCCTTGGTTACCACAGAAAAGAATAAAACTAGTTTCAACGCCAACAGGGACATCTTCAACTCCTCCCATCGTCCCCCAATAGACATTGTCCCCTCCGGTGCTGGAGTTCTGACGCCATACGGATGACGACATAAACCGACTGGCAGGGGTGATAATCAGTGTATTTGCAGTCTTAACGCGATCAAATAACGTCAGAGGTCCACCTTCAATCCCATCGTCGATTTTGAACGATGATTGTCCCCATCTTAAAGAAAAGTATGAAATAGTTGAATCCTATTGAAAAATACTAATAAAAATGATATTTCATAACACGCCACTAGTAATATATTTATCGGAGATGGTTCACTTGATATTTGGGAGGAGGATCCGGAATCAGATCATTGGGGGTGTATATTGTCAAGAATCGACTGGAGTAAAACCATTTTGAACAAAAATAACTTGCATCCATGTTCAGTTCGTGACGTTATCCATAGGCTCTGTCTGATGATATTTGCAGCTTGTTGTGTTCAACACGTAAAACATGCTATCATTTTCACATACAAATACTTACTGCCCAACACCGAGACCAATGCTACCACTCTGCAATCCTCCATAACTAAGGTATCCCAGCGGAATGGATGAATTTTGAATTAGAAATCCAGGAAAGCCAGAAATGGTGAAGTCAGTCTTGTTGAGGCGGTGTTGTTTGCTCCATTGATGTAACGCTGTTGCCGTCATTGATGAAAGAAAACAAGAAGAGCGTGTGGTTTGACAACGTGTCAGTTATGACACTATGAAGATCTTGTGTATTTCTTGGTACATTTGGAGACTTGGTTTCTTAAAGAACTACGTGAAAGTTCGCAGAACATTCAACTAACTACAATAATAGCTTTTAATGCTACATTGATACAAGTCCGTCACTGTCACTGTTGAAAACTAAACCTTTATGATTATGTATCCCTTCAAGAACACAATGGAACATAAATGTTCTAATACGCTGTAGGGAGAAGTTCAGTGCAGAAAGAATAATCTAATAGCTGTGATTGGATGATTTTGTGTAAAATCTATTTGTGTTTTTTACATGTACAGCCATCCAGTAATTAAATTGATCATATTGTTCAATATTCAGTGCTATCCTTCTCAACACAATGAACAACAATAATTTTCAGGACCATTGCACAACGCAAATGTTGAGCCATTAAAATGGTTACGTGCTATCCACAGCAGAAAGTGCTCTTTTGTCAAATCAGAATATTGGGAGTTAGCATGACGGACTGGGTTTGTTTGTTTTGTTATAATTATAACGGTACATATCTATGTCATGCTTTGTCTTAGTGTGAATAGAGATTGTGGAGTCCATTACTATCCTATGTTTACTCACCTGTTTGAACAATATGAACGGTAAAGCGGGATTGTTGTAGGTGAATATGCTTGGGTCTGGTGTGTACTGTACAAAGCTGGCCTCGATCTGACTGGACCCTGCCTGGTACAAGAAGCTGTTGGCCTCCCACTGCCCGATGACGTCCACACCACTGGACTGAGTGTTCTTGACCAGCTTCAGAGATAGATCAGCAGAGGAGAACACTTGACCATCAGCTCTGAAGAAGGTAGGAGCGCTCTTCAGCCACACATCTCCCTGTACAACGACGTTGTAGGTGCCGTCATTGTTGACGTTCACAGCAAAGTCCTGCTTTCCCTCGGAGACTGCTGATTGCAAGTGGCTCTATTCATTGTTATGTAGTGACGTTATTAATTGTGTAACAATATTCACTATCTGAGATGATAACCATTAGTGTTGGGAATTGGTTAAAATCTCATAATTGATGAGATCAATCATCGAAAACATTATCGATTGCTTGGTCGATTAGTCACTGCGACCAATCTTCGATTATTTCAATTAATCGGATCACCACTAATAACAATGCGATTCAAATCAACCGTAAATGCTTCTAGGTGAATCGAAACATATTAAGTTAGTACATAACACATCTATACTATCGGATCTCAGCATAATGTCTGTATCAGCGTTAAGCAAGGGCAGTTTCATTACCAATCAACTGCTGCTTAATTTCGTGTTAGAAAACACGCTTGGATGTAAGCGTCCCGTGAAGTGCTTTCAATGCCTTCTTTCAATTATTGGTGTATCGCATGTTTAATGCATTTTTAAAACCTCATGTCCAGAAAATGAACCACACGAAAGTCACTACCTATGTGAATATGGTCATATGCATAGCGTTCCAGCACGTTCCCAGTTTATTATTACCTGAAGACGGTGATAATTTGACATGAACTATTATTTAAATAGCTATCTTTATAAGCTACGTATTTTATATTAACTGATAAGAAATGCTTTTGAAACTCATTTCCTAATAATTGGCTTCGAACAAGTAGTGATTTGCTCTTTCTAACCTAAAAAACCTTTGGCGATGAAAATTCATTGTTGGTGTAAAAAATCCATACATGCACTTACCAGCACAGTGAAACAGAGACAGAAGTAGTAATAAACAGGTTTTAATGCACATCTTCAACTGTTGTCGATTCACAACCAAATCATTTGACTTATGCACCACTTGATGAAACTAGATATACACAAGGTCATTTACTATCTGAGCTGATAACAATGTCATCTGATATGATAACAGAGTTATGTCAAGGTCGAGTGCATAGTTTTGGGATGAGACGAATTTATACATTGCAACTGTGTCGTCCAGAGTAATGCATGTAATTTATTTAATCTATTTTGCACTGCCAAGGAAATACTTTTGTTGTGATTAATCCAAATTTGGGTGTCAGCATGTACCATCATGTGGTGACATTGTTCCAATCGTACTGCTCGATGATGAGGTTCGCTGTTAAGTGTTGGTTCCAAATCAACAAACAACGAAATTATACACCTGTGAATTAATTAAGCACCACCCTATTTTGAAAATAAGATGTGATGCTACAGAAAAGGAAGGGTATAGCCATCAATGTAATCAACCTGTAATTAAAGACGCTTTATCCACTGACAGTTTTACAAATACCACAACCCTTTCTATTCTTTATGAAAGAATATGTTGATGAAAAATGGGATGGGATGGGATTATTTTGGCCGAAAACAACTATTCCTCTCCTGCTCAAACTACACAATTAAATTAAGTTTTGACTAAAAAATAACAATTCTGTTATATACCAAGATGACATTTACACACCAAGTAAGCCTTAATTATGCATAATCAGGAAGAACCCGAATGTCAAAGATTCACACCTTTTTCGAATAATTCAGATTGCTAATTGACAAAAACTGAAAAAGGTCACATTCATGAGATTTTGGAATACATTTCTTTATGAGTTTGGGTTTATTGTAATGAATAAACACTTCTCCCCTGCCGGATACTGATAATTACGGTTAAAATCTGTTTGTTTCGTTTGTAAAGCAAAATTTATGTTCCTTTTTAAGTTTGACTGTAACTTTTCCTTATTCATTCTTAGTTTACAAACTTTCACCCATTCACAATAAATAACGAGTTTATAGGCCGCACAACAATCAGTTATTACTTTCACTTTTCAAAATAAGGTAACTTGTTTTAGGACATAAAAACACCTGTTTTAAATATAGGCAATTATCCTAATTAAAAGTACATGGTAATTTCAATAATCTCGTTTTGAAATGTTAAATGCTTGCTCTATCAATTTATAAAGGTTATGTTTTAGAATTTCATTTCAGACCAAATTAATTGGTTAAAATACAGGGTGGTGCTTATTTTATGCACAGGTGTATACATTAATTAAACCATGGGCCTTATATTGATTTGATGCCACAGTAACAACATGCCTGGACATACATAAGAGGAAATGGTAGGTCTTAACGCGATATTAACATTTTAGCAATACGATTCCCATCAATTGTAAGTATGTAAACACAACTACAAACAAGTAGTGATTTATTCTTTCTAACGTGAAATTCATATGGCAATGTAAATCCATTGTTGATGGGGAAATACATGTACTTACCAGCACAGAGCAACAGAGACAGAAACATACAGGTCTTAGTGCACATCTCTCTAATTGTTGTCGACTCACAGCCAAATCACTTATACACCAGTTGATGTAGATATATATACACAAGGTCATTTACTATTTGAGATGATAACAGTTTTATGTCAACATACACATTGTCACTGTGTCGTCCAGAGTAATGCGTGTGATGAATACGAATACAGTCTTATGTCAAGGTCGGGGGCATAGTTTTGGGGTGAAACAATTTTAATTTATGCATGTGTAACTGTGTCGTCCAGATGGATACCTGTAATGCGAATAGATACGAATTCCGTTCAATACAACTGTGTTGCATTTGAAGTTAAAAACAATGTTATATGAGATCCAGAATTTATTTGACAACTGTATGGATTCCGAGTTGAAAGAAGTTCCTAATATCTTGTAGCAAGAGTGTAAATAGATCGACTGGCAAAGTCTTGGCAAGACTCGACCATACACAGGCAGCCATCAAGTTTCTACGTGACTGTTGCCAACTGTTGCCGACTGCTGCCGACTGTTTCCGACTGCCATGTGAATTGAAAAAATCCCCCCAAATATGAATGTTGTTTTAGCATTTCAATTTTGCGTTAGGTTTGACATTATATGCATACGTTATTGTATCTATTAGATCATATACTTTTCGATTATTTTCAGATCAGATCATATGATTGCAACATGTTGATGTCACCTAAGGACTTAAGGAAATAATTTGTTGAGTGGTTGGGTGTTTGTAAGGTGAAACAGGACCTTAATGTGGCATTCAAGGATGCAACATTCATATAAAGGACGATAACCATAATACTGACCACAGACAAGGATGGACTTTGTTTACATTCACATAGATATTTGAGACACGTGAACCAAATACATCTGGATTCTGCAACGCCTAAAGGGCTGAACTTTCCAATCTCAGAATTTAGAATATGTATCCTATTTAGAATGTGTATCCTATTTAGAATGTGTATCCTATTTAGAATGTGTATCCTATTTAGAATATGTATCCTATTTAGAATGTGTATCCTATTTAGAATGTGTATCCTATTTAGAATGTGTATCCTATTTAGAATGTGTATCCTATTTAGGTTCGTTTTTGAAGCAGCTTTTAATGTGAATGTGACTGACGAAACATCTACCTGCATTTGTATGAACTTTCTGAATGTTGTTATCTGTGAATACAAACACATCTTATGAGTATTGTCTTCGGAAAAAAAAAAAAAAGTAATCAGACGTTTCAATATCTATCAAGAAATATGATCAACATTACGATCGTACCTGGGAGGTATCTAATGTTTCACACGTCATATAAAAATGAGGTTGGGCGCAATAGCCAGACAGTACAGACGGTGTACACAATGCAAATCTGTATTTCACTGCATCTGGTGTGAGACCAAGGGCATGATGAACAACATGCCTCTCTGACGTTATGGGACACGAAACTTATCTGTCAATTTTAGATGTAATGCACAACTGAAAAAGTTGACACACAATTTAGGATATACAATTGAGCACATTCATACAACTATGATTGTTGTGTGTGTGTGTGTGTGTGTGTGTGTGTGTGTGCCCGCGCCCGCCCGTGTGTGTATGTGTGCTCGCGCGCCCGTGTGTGTATGTACACGAATGCTCCACATACGCACTTTCAACTTTATCTTCAGGGGGAGATTACATATATAGATTATTGTAACTATATATAGTATATAGTAACTGTGATCTCTGCCTGACATAAACATAGCGCGTAATATACGTAGAATATTGATCCTCAGTAACCTATGCTTGTCGCAAGAGGCCACTAATGGGATCGGGTGGTCATGCTCGCTGAATTGGTTGACACATGTCATCGGTTCCCAATTGCGCAGATCGATGCTCATGCTGTTTATCACTGGATTGTCTTGTCCAGACTCGATTATTTACAGACCGCCGACATATAGCTGGAATATTGCTGACTGCGGCGTGAAACTAAACTCACTCACTCACTCTTATATATGATATATATATATAAAGCATATATTGACAGTATAATACTATGTACATTATACATGTATATTCAAATACATGTTTAAATGAGATCCTTGCCAAATATCAGATAATTCCATTGATGGCATATTCAGTTCTTTCTTCTAAACATGGGAAAAAGGATTCGTATTCTACCAAGACAATGTTTTAGTTTGAACAAATATTTAGTTTTGACGGTTTTCAAGAAGGTCGATAAATCACTGTAAACCATATATTTTGACAATCATCTTGCATCCGTTTTTTTCTGTTTGAAAATGAAAATCGTACACATGCACATTTCACGTCATACACCAATCATCTAAAGTCATAAGGAAGTACAAGTGGTGATGAACTGTCAAAACATTCACTATCAACATTGATTGACTCTCGATGTATATATCCCATTTTCTTCGATCGTATATTAAAATAAAATTCACCTACTTTTCGTGAAGAGTATATGTTATATTTCTTTACACCATCGCCCAGTGTGGTATAAAAAAGTCTGTCCAAGATAAATGTGCAACGTCCAACATACATAAACTTGGCATATACACCAACTTCAACGTCCAGTAACGCTAAATCCCTGAAATTTTGCTAATGTTGGTTAAATTATTATCTTATCAATGTCCATATTGAAGACTCGATATTACCTTATTTATAGGCTTTGTTTGTTGTCTATATGAGGTTACCACAATCAGTTGCACGTTGCTGTATGACCTGATGCTCTAACACGTTAAAGGAGCTTCCCTTATCATCCATCTTCTGCTCAACTCACTCAAGAAGGGAATTGTTGTTTGGGAATTATGGAGAGGTAAAGGAATGCGTACACCTTCACAGAGACACAATAAAAGAAGAAAGTAAAAAAACCCTTGTTCACTTTTTCCAAGTTACAGCATTATTACAAATATCATGAATGCAAAATAATAGACACGGGTACATACTGATAGAGATATGTAGAAATATTCATGTGCGGTGGTCTGTGAATAATCAAGTCTGGACCAGACAATCCAGTGATCAACAGCATTAGTATCGATCTGCGTAATAGGGATACGATGACATGTGTCAATCAAGTTAGCAAGCCTGACCACCCGATCCCGTTAGTCGCCTTTTATGACAAGCATGGGTTACTGAAGACAAATTCTAACCCGGATCTCCACGGATAAGTAGACGGTCTTTATGGATAACAACCATTTTATTTGATGGGTGCGACGTACACGTTCAAAGAGATACAAAAAAAAGAAAACAGTAGAGTTCAAATAACAAATTTTATTCCTTTCAAGGAGCAGCAACATCACACATATTATACTACACACGGGTACATATTGAAGAGGCATGTACAAATATACCATGTTAATTCATAGGACCAAAAGCCGGATTTTCAACCTTTGAAACAAAAGGCAATACGTTGGTAAATGCATGCGATGATTTCCGCATTTGGTAATATGACATCAGTGATATGAACTAATTAGCCTTATTTCAATATGAAGGAACACCTTTAATATATATATTTACAAGTATTCATGCATATATTCTTGTTCATTATACACCACGGCATGAGCCTGCTGTGAAAACTAAGGGTGGCGAGTCCTCCTGCTCCGAGGGTACAGGTCACAGGTGAGGATTTACCATCCACGTTGAACCAGAAGGAGACAGTTTCGTGGGCAGCTCCAGTGAGGCTGATGGTAATGTCATCGGCAATGTTGATGTCCGTCACTCTCTGGGGTGACATGGGCACCCACTTGTCTAACTCCACCCTGCATGAGAACCTGTTTGCTGAAAGACACATGGCTGTTTACTTACTCCGGTCAAAATCCTTGACCGATGACCATATTCAGTATCATCTGAATGATGTAGCGTTGCCCAGCACGCTGTGCAATGGCTAATATAATTTGTTCACTGGTCTCGAGGGGACTTACTTTCATTGTCAGGTATTGATGCATGTTCCTGTAGTTTCACCAACTGGTAAGCTGTAGCGTAAACAAGGTTGCACAACAAAGAGAAAATGACCAGTAGTTGTTTATGCGAGCGTAGCGAGCTCTCGCATATACGAAGACTGGTCATTTTCTCTTGTTGCGCAACCCTGTTTGCGCTATGCTCGCATATACGAAGACTGGTAATTTTCTTTGTTGCCCAACCCTGTTTGAACTATAGTTTGCCTGTGTTTCACCCTCAACAGAAAAAATATCGTACTTTTGAAACAAAGGAATACACCTACCAATATACGGTCAGTACAGGTGATACATAGAAGAGACAGAAGTCAGCCTTGGTACAGCCACTCATTGTTAAAGGCCTGGGGTCTGTCAAGGGCTGTATCTTGTTAGGGTTATTGGCCGGGAAAACCATGGAGCTAGGAAACTGGAAATGCCAACGTAATTTGAGGTACAAACGTATTAGTTCCAGCTATATTTACGAAAAACTGGAATAGTAATCCAGCCACGGTGTCATGTTGTAGCTTCCCTTTAGATCAGCAGCGAGGATGATACCGTACTTTGTTGTCTCCGCCAAAATCTGAATACGTGGACCACACCTCCCAATCAGGACCCTCAAAGTCTGACCAAGCCATCTGGAAAACAAGTTGGTGATGCAGGTGAATGGTGCGAAAATGTTCACATTTTTTTGCCAGCTTCAACTCAGAAAAATAGTAAAAACTCCACCCCAGTCCTCTTGTATTCAGTGCTCAGATTAATTTGTACGCTGTGCAGGTGCAAATTAATGATCTGTTGTCAGTTTGCTTTGAAGCACTCACCCAATAATTTCCTATTCTCTCACTGAATTTCACATCCAATATTAAATCTTCGGTCCCAGTAGAACTACAAAACGTCGAACTGAATGTGCCTAAAGTAAAACAAACAACAAGGTCAGTGTCCCAGTAGAACTACAAAGAAAACGTCGAACTGAATGTGCCTGGTAAAGAAAACAACAAGGTCCAGTGTCCCAGGTAGAACCACAAAACGTCGGAACTGAATGTGCCTGGTAAAAGTAAACAAAGGTCAGTGTCCCAGTAAGAACTACAAAACGTCGAATACTGAATGTGCCTGGTAAACAAACAACAAGGTAGGTGTCCCGAGTAGAACTACAAAACGTCGAACTGAATGTGCCTGGTCAGGTAAACAAAGGTCAGTGTCCCAGTAAGAACTACAAAACGTCAAACTGAATGTGCCTGGTAAGTAGAAGCAACAAGGTCAGTGTCCCAGGTAAGAACTACAAAACGTCGAACTGAATGTGCGCTGGTAGGGAAACAAAACAACAAGGTCAGTGTCCCAAGTAGAACTACAAAGCGTCCGAACTGAATGTGCCTGGTAAGTAAAGCGAAAGTCATTGTCCCAGTAGAGACTACAAAACGTCGAACTGAATGTGCCTGGTAAGTAAGCGAAAGTCATTGTCCCAGTAGAACCACCATTCGATGAAAACTCGAACTGAATGCGTGCCTGGTAAACAAACAACAAAGGTCAGTGTCCCGAGTAGAGACTACAAAACGTCGAACTGAATGTGCCTGGTAAGTAAACGAAAGTCAGTAGAACTGTCCCCAGTAGAACTACAAAACGTCGAACTGAATGTGCCTGGTAACAAACAACAAGGTCAGTGTCCCAGTAGAACTACAAAAACATCGAACTGAATGTGCCTGGTAAGTAAACGAAAGTCATTGTCCCAGTAGAACTACAAAACGGTGAACTGAATGTGCCTGGTAAACAAACAACAAGGTCAGTGTCCTAGTAGAACTACAAAACGTCGAACTGAATGTGCCTGGTAAACAAATAACAAGGTCAGTGTCCTAGTAGAACTACAAAACGTCGAACTGAATGTGCCTGGTAAGTAAACGAAAGTCATTGTCCTTGTAGAACCACGATGCGTCCGAACTGAATGTGCCTGGTAAACAAAACAACAAGGTCATTGTGCAGTAGTAGAACCATGAAGCGTCGAACTGAATGTGCCTGTAAAAGTAAACAAAATGTCAGTGTCCCAGTAAAACTACAAAACGTCGAACTGAATGTGCCTGGTAAACAAACAACAAGGTCAGTGTCCCCGAAAGTAGAACTACAAAACGTCGAACTGAATGTGCCTGGTAAGTAAACAACAAGGTCAGTGTCCCAGTAGAACTACAAAACGTCAAACTGAATGTGCCTGGTAAGTAAACGAAAGTCATTGTCCCAGTAGAACCACGAACCGAAACTGAATGCCTGGTAAGTAAACACGAGAGTCATTGTCCCAGTAGTACAAAACGTCGAACTGAATGTGCCTGGTAAGTAAACGAAAGTCATTGTCCCAGTAGAACTACAAAACAGTCGAACTGAATGTGCCTGGTAAACAAACAACAAGGTCATTGTCCCAGTAGAACTACAAAACGATCGAACTGAATGTGCCTGGTAAACAAACAACAAGGTCAGTGTCCCAGTAGAACTACAAACGTCGAACTGAATGTGCCTCGGTAAGATGTAAACGAAAGTCATTGTCCCAGTAGAACTACAAAACGTCGAACTGAATGTGTGCCTGGTAAGTAAACGAAAGTCATTGTCCCAGTAGAACCACCATTCGTCGAACTGAATGTGCCTGGTGAAACAAACAACAAGGTCAGTGTCCCAGTAGAACTACAAAACGTCGAACTGAATGTGCCTGCCTGTAAAAACAAACAAAAGGTCAGTGTCCCAGTAGAACTACAAAACGTCGAACTGAATGTGCCTGGTAAGTAAACGAAAGTCATTGTCCCAAGTAGAACCACCATTCGTCGTACTGAATGTGCCTGGTAAAACAAACAACAAGGTCAGTGTCCACATTAGGAACTACAAAAGCGTCGAACTGGATAATGTGCCTGGTAAAAGTAAAAGCGAAAGTCATTGTCCCAGTAGAACTACAAGAAACGTCGAACTGAATGTGCCTGGTAAAGAGCAAACAACAAGGTCAGTGTCCCAGTAGAACTACAAAACGTCGAACTGAATGTGCCTGGTAAGTAGCGAAAGTCATTGTCCCAGTAGAGACTACAAAACGTCCCGAACTAGATGTGCCTGGTAAAACAAACAACAAGGTCCAGTGTCCCAGTAGAACTACAAAACGTCGAACTGGAATGTGCCTGGTAAACAAACAACAAGGTCAGTGTCCCAGTAGAACTACAAAACGTCCCGAACTGAATGTGCCTGGTGGGCAAAACTGAAAGTCATTGTCCCAGTAGAACTACAAAACGTCGAACTGAATGTCTTGCCTGGTAAGTAAACGAAAGTCATTGTCCCAGTAGGAACTACAAAACGTCGAACTGAATGTGCCTGGTGAAACAAACAACAAGATTAGTGTCCCAGTAGAACTACAAAACGTCGAACTGAATGTGCCTGGTAAGTAAACGAAAATCATTGTCCCAGTAGAACCACCATTCGTCGTAAATTAGGAATGTGCCTGATGAAAACAAACAACAAGGTCAGTGTCCCAGTAGGTGAACTACAAAACGTCGAACTGGATGTACCTGGTAAACAAAAACAACAAGGTCACAGTCCCGGTAGCATCACCATTGGTCATAAGTGAATATACCTGGCAAGTAAACAACAAGCAAGGCCATTGTCTCAGTCGTGCCAGAAACAGTAAGATTGCTGTCCCAGAAGTGCCACAACACTTAGTACTGAATGAACCAAGTAACCAGCCTGGTCGATTGACCAAGCTGTATCAATACTAATCCAAGCTTTCTGAATGTACCATACCATGTGTGGTGTGTAGGGTCATGCACAATATAACCGGTTTACAGGGCATTTACCGGTTCAGACATGAAATCGATACGTATTGCGATACCCGGATCGAAAGCCGGTTTTCGACATGCATTCGGAAAACGTCGTAACACTCGGAAATCTTCGGATATTTCCGTTTTCACACCTGAAGTCAAGTTTAGTTCGGTTTGAAGTTGTGTTCTTATTTTTTGTTTAAGTGTTTCGGCAATGTTTTGGATCTGAATTTATATATCTTTACTCATTATTGACCAGTGATCCCTGATATGTCCTGGAAGCCAGGTCAAGTTGTATCTTAATCCTAGGGGCTTTTCGAGAGTGGAGAAAACTAGTTCAAACTAGTAACCACTGTGTTGATGTTAAATTGTGTTTTCCTTGTTTCCCTTCATTTTAACATGATTAAAAGTTCTTATTAAAAGCAATCAAGCATAAAGTGATTTTGTTGTGTGTTTGCTTTATAAATCAAGCATTAACTCGATTATAAGTAATTTTTTATGAAAAAATATTCTTGCAATATATTGTAATACGTATGGCAATATAAGCTTCGAATCGCAATATATCGCCATATGAAAATTCTCTGCAATACCCACCCCATGTGGTTTAGCATGTGTAAATGTACTAACCTGACGGGTACTTTAGCGCTGTTCAAAATGTAGCTCTTGATGTCAAGCACTGTGTCCTGGTAGTTCTTCCCTTCTGTTAAATGGTAGTAATACGCACCTGCACGAAGAAATGAACTGTAGTGTCAAAACTGAAGTGTGGACGGAATTGAATAGGACGCTGGTTGGTAGAAGCAAACATACGATCAATGAATGGCAGTGACAGACGAATAATTGAGTTTATTGGGTTCTATCGAAGACATTTTTCAATCAAATAAAACACTTCCAGTTGATTCTCACCATTGTCTGTCCAGTACCCTAGGTAGTTGATCCGTAAAGTCGGATTGGTGTACGTCCGCCCGTGCCATCTTTGCAAAATTTGGCCCGAGCTCACAAAGGCCTGCATGCATAGTATATCGTATATTTTACCATGACTTCAGTAAATACTGGATTGTGATTGGTTAATCAAAGTCGACATTCAGAGGTATATAATCACGTTATATACCTCCTGGTTTTCCAACACAGTATGTATTTTAAAAATCTTAATAACGCCGTTATGGTAGAGATGGAGATAAACGATTAGTGTTTATTCATAGGTACATAACGAAATACGCGCTCGGTTTTAAATCAACTTTTAGAGCTATTTTAATTTCGTTATACACCTCTGATTTTCTGGCTAAACACAGTATGATAGTTATTTCCTTAATCTGTTATATGGTATGGTGAGAATTGTTTGAAATCAAATGCTTATAATCTTTTGCATGTGTTCGAAAAACAAATCTTTCTGTTCATTGCTTCAACAAATATACAGGAAACCTTCATTGTATATGTTGTTCCCGGTAGTTAAAAAGTGAGGGAGACTGGTGACATTAAATATTGTTTTTGGTTTAAAATGAAATCTGGTACCTTGTTGATACCTTGGTTACCACAGAACAATATAAAACTGGTTTCACCCCAAGAGGGACGTTTTCCACACCGCCCATCGTGCCCCAGTAGACGTTGTCCCCGCCGGTATTGCAACCGACTTGCAGGGGAGATAATCAGTGTATTTGCAGTCTTCTGTCGATCAAAATAGGGGCCAAATGTCCACTCTCAAATCCCATCGTGTATGTTAAATGATGATGGTCCCCATCTACAAAGTTGATTTGATGATGAAGTAGTTGGAAATCAATGTAGACTGAGAAGATCAGTTTGTAAATTGCATGTTCATTTTGTAATGCGCTTTATCTGTAGCATAATGAAGTATATCAAAAGAAAGAGTTTATTGGCTGGTATACGTATAATGGCTAAGTATAAGAATTATAAGAAACAGAATATTTGCGAGGATTTAACAAGTACCGATATTTGGGACTTCAGGTATCAGTTACCATTAGAATATACTGGAGAAAAAATATTTGAGATGTACGAGAGACAACTAGTTATGGGCATGCATGGTCAGTTAGCAGGTAAAATGGCGTCAACAATGTTTCCTGTTTCATCATGTTCAACGACAATCATATGTTTTCAAATACTTACTGTCCAGCCTTTAGACCCATACAACCAAGCATTAGACCACCATAACTAAGGTAGCCCAAAGGAAACGTTGGCTCTTGGATTTGAAATCCCGGAAATCCAGAAATGGGTAGAAGTCACGCTGCTGTTTGAGGCGGTGTTGTTTGCTCCATTGATGTAGGGGCTGTTGTCGTCATTGATGAAAGAAAAACATGAAGCGTGTCACTGAGGTATATCTACACGTTCACCTCGGAACAAGTGTTGTGAAGAAGATGATTAGACTGGATGTACCTTTGTTTAAGGTTAACAAGCCCCACCTTTGCCTGGTGATTGGTACAGCTCATGAACAACAGCATTGGTTTTGCATCTGAACAGGTGAAGGGATATCTCTATTACGTCCGCTTCCTCATGGAGTCAGAAAGTAGTTATAAATTTCATAGAAAATTCTGGTTATGTTTACTCACCTGTTTGAACAACATGAACGGTATGGCAGGATTGTTGTAGGTGAATATGCTTGGATCTGGTGTGTACTGTACAAAGCTGGCCTCGATCTGACTGGAACCTGCCTGGTACAAGAAGCTGTTGGCATCCACTGCCTGATGACGTCCACACCCACTGGACTGAGTGTTCTTGACCAACTTCAGAGATCCATCAGCTGGGGAGAACACTTGACCATCAGCTCTGAAGAGGTGGGGAGCGCTCTTCAGCCACACATCTCCTGGAACAACGACGCTGTAGGTGCCGTCACTGTTGACGTTCACGGCAAAGTCCTGCTTTCCCTCGAGGACTGCTGATATTAAAGCTTTATTGAAGCATATGAATGAATGAATGAATGAATCAATGAATGATTATGCCATTGTGGTAAAAGCCAAAAAACAAATGACTATATGACAGTAAGAAACATTCGATTCGTTAAATACCAGTTTGTTTCTTTGTTTTTGCATGTCGTTGCGCTACGACCATTGCTATTCCCGTACTATCATCAGAGAGTTGGTGGTGATAATGAAAAATTGACGAACCCTGGCATTACTACATTACAGCCATTACAACTGGATCTGAATCAGCTACACGAACTATTGTCATCGCATCCGAACATGTAAACAAAATATAGAATATCACGAACTGATCACAATTTTCGATCATCTGCTGCTCTGCGCTTGAAGGCAATAGTGTACCCTAATATCCATCAAACAAGGACAATTTAAGCATCCCCTCAACTGGGTGACTAAATATCATTTGTCAAGATCCAACAGATTTTCAGTTATAAGTGATTGATGAAGCGCTTCTGTATGTTGTTTCACTTTTCATCGAGCTCAATAGTGCATATTGCATATTTATAGTAGGGGTATAACAGAAATGGGCATTAACATAGAGTTTGGACGCGTGTTTAGAAACTGGAGTGTCTATAGGTAAAATATATTTGTTTCTCTCGTCTCAATATTTTTACATATGATTTCAGTACAACTTGGATAGACATTATTTCTTATTTAATAACCAACGAGAACAGTTATCTGATCCACTGCCAACATGACATGACATTGTAATAATTTCAACTAAGTTACAAAGATTTGAATTTGCTTAGGAAAAGGTATTACAAGAAAAATTGAATTCAGTTAAGCCTTAACTGGTTTTTACAACCGCCTCTAAATATGGGGTAGCCTTGTGGTTAAAGCGTTCGCTCGTCACGCCGAAGGCCCAGGTTCGATTCCCCACATAGATACAATGTGTGAAGCTCATTTCTGGTGTTCCCCGCCGTGATATTGCTGGAATATTGCTAAAACAGCGTAAAACTAAACTCACTCACTCTAAATATCAAATTATCCACCTAAATAACAACTGATAAAAATACGGGATTACAGATAAATGTATCAGTATGTTTTTATCAAGACATTAAGATGAGCTTTTCATAATCACGTTGCTTTACTACTACCCAGCCCGAGTGCCTCTCATATGTAAGGAGAATAATAAAATTAGCTTTGACGGCTTTGATGTGAAAGCATACTCACTGACACCGACAGACAGGGACAGCAATAGGTATATACAGGCCTTAGGGCACATCTTCAACTTTGATATCCACTCGCCATCTTATGATTAACGACCTATACGGACACTTCTACACCTCTTGACGAGATACGTACAAGGGCATGTACTGTCTGGAAGAGATAACAGGTTTGGGTAAAGGTTGCGACCAAGGTTAATATGTGAGCCTGTGTGTCTGAGCCTGTGTGTCACTGCTTGGTGTCTGTTACCCCGACCGGTAACCATGATAGATCAGCGTGCTTCTAGTTAACATGCTATGGAGCACAATTATCAGTCAAGGTTAGATGACTCCGCTGGATGTTTGTATACACTTCAGCTTACGACGTTCGTAGCAATGTGATCGTTATACAGAACTGTACGCTAATACGTTTGTATGAGTCAGTTATAAACTGTGTATTTACATACATACATACATATACATTTGTATAGCGCCGATATCCAGCTCAGCTCAGCTGCTCAAAGGCGCTTTGTTTTTCCCTGGCTCACTGGATGTCAATCTCAACAGCACATCATCGTATTGTCAATCTCAACCCCTGGGGATCATACAACGGAAATATTTTGATTTCCGGAAATCTAATGCTACATCTTTCGTAGCAGAAAATATTCTTTCAGCGAAAGTTCTCGTTGCGTGGAATATTTGTCTTGTGCTGGCAAACAAGGATACCTTGAGCACCAACCTGACAATTGACCCGTATTAGTATGTATGAGTGCCGCCCACTGGAGCTTGCCATTGTCAGCGAAGGGATCCCAGGTTGTCCGCGATCAAGTGTAGTGCGACTTGCTACACCGACGTGAGAGTCTGAGCAAGGCGTGTGCACCTACGCGCGGAATAAATAGCATCGTCATGCAATGCACGTGCACTAGCCTACATCTGCTCTACCTTTCACAAACCAAATGGGTTTGCTCATTGCCGTGCACCGCCTACTTCTCGTAAACGCGTTCTCTGCGCCGGTCAAACGTATCCTTGTTTGCCAGTATAAATATTGTTTCTATCAACATTCAAAGAAGGATTGTTAACTTTTTGGAAGACTTGGATGATTTCGGACCCCAAAGTTCCGAGCTTCCATTTTCGGAGCTTTGTAAAGAAATTCAGCAGCGGTATTGCCAGGCTATTGTATGCTCATTTGCATACAGATAGACAACAGGAAAGGAAAATGAAAGTAAATGTATTATTTATTTACAGCTTGGAAGGTTAAGGATCATCAATGGTTCAGGATAGAAAAGGGTATGCCGGCATTCGGCACTATACACATGCATTATGCCCCATAACTGAATACAGAAGCATGCATGCACGTTTACACAAATAAAACGGAATGAAGCATTGGCAGTTCATTTAATTCAACTTTCACTTTCATTTTACTGGCAAAATATCACACCACATGTATTATATTTCTCTATCTGTGACAATCTAGTTATTTTACTTTTATTTTTTAATTTTTTTAATAATTTGAATTGCATTATCATAAACATTGTAATTTGTTAAAAGTCACGATTGGCTGAAATATTG